>NW_026641934.1:0-12057 GCF_028554395.1 Pezoporus wallicus | reverse complement strand
GCCTTGCCTCACCTTGCCTTGCCTTGCCTTGCCTGGACTTGCCTGGACTTGCCTGGACTTGCCTGGCCTGCCTTTCTTTTCCTTGCCTTCCCTTGATTTGCCTTTCCTTGCCTTGCTTGGCCTTTCCTTGCCTTGCTTGGCCTTTCCTTGCCTTCCCTTGCCTGTCCTTGCCTTGCCTTGCCTGGACTTGCCTGGACTTGCCTGGCCTGCCTTTGCCTTGCCTTCCCTGGCCTTGCTTGCCTTCCCTTGCCTTGCCTGGCCTGGCCTGGCCTGTTTTTGTATGACCTGGCCTAGCCTGGCCTGGATTTGCATTGCATGGCCTTACCTGGCCTTGCATTGCCAGTCCTGGACTTGCCTAGCCTTGCCTTGCCTTGCCTTGCCTGGCCTGGCCTTCCCTTGCATGACCTGGCCTATCATGGCATGGGCTAGCATGGCCTTGCCTGATCTTTACCTGGCCTGGCCTGGCCTGGCTTTGTCTTGCCTGTCCTTGCCTGGCTTGGCCTTACCTTGCCTGGCATTGCCTAGCCTTGCCTTGCCTTCCTTTGCCTTGCCTTGCCTGGCCTTGACTGGCTTGGCCTTTCCTGGTCTTACTTGGCCTTACCTGGTCTTGCATTGTATGTCCTGGACTGTCCTGGACTGGACTGGGCTTGCCTTGTCTTGCCTGGCCTAGTCTGGCCTTGCCTTGCCTTGCATTGCCTGCCCTGGTCTGGCCTTGCTTACCTGGCCTGGCCTGGCCTGGCCTGGTCTTGCCTGGCCTTACCTGGTTTTGCCTTGCCTTGCCTTGTCTGCCTGGGCTCCCTTGGTGTGGACTGGCCTTGCCTGGCCTGGCCTGGTCTTGCCTGGCCTGTCCTTAATGGCCTATCCTTACCTGGCCTGGCCTTGCCTGGCCCCGACTAGGCTGCCTTGCCTTGCCTTGCCTAGCATTTCCTGGCCTGGCCTGGATTTCCTTGCCTTGTCTTGCCTGGCCTTGCCTTGCCTCTCATTTCCTTGCCTTGCCTGGCCTTGCCTTGCCTCTCATTTCTTTGCCTTGCCTGGCCTTGCCTTGCCTTGAATTTCCTTTACTGGCCTGGCGTGGCCTGGCATTGGCTGGCCTTGTCTGTCCTGATATTACCTATCCTTACCTGGCCTTACCTGGTCTTATCTGGCATTGCAATGCCTGTCCTGGTATGTCCCAGAGTGGCCTTGCACTGCCTTGCATTGCCTTGCCTTGCCTGGCCTTGCTTTGATTTGCCTAGACTCACCTGGCCTTCCCTGGCCTGGCCTGGCCTGCCCTTGACTGGACTGTCCTAGCTTGCCTGGCCTGGCCTGGCCTTGCCTGTCCTTGCCTTGCGTGGCCAGTCCTGGACAGGCCTTGCCTTGCTAGCCTTACCTTGCCTTGCCTGGCCTGGCCTGGCCTTGCCTTCATGGTCTGGCCTGGCCTTGGCTTACCTGGCCTTACCAGGCCTTGCATTGCCTGTCCTGGACTGGCCTTGCCTTGCCTAGTCTTACCTTGCCTTGCCTGGCCTTGCATGGCCTGGCCTGGCCTTTCCTTGCCTGCCCATGTCTTGCCTGGCCATGTCTTACCTCACCTGGCCTTGTCTTGCCTTGCCTTGTATTACCTTACCTTGCCTGGCATTGCCTAGCCTTGCCTTGCCTTCCTTTGCCTTGCCTTGCCTGGCCTTGACTGGCTTGGCCTTTCCTGGTCTTACCTGGCCTTACCTCGTCTTGCCTTGCATGTCCTGGCCTCTCCTGGACTGGACTGGGCTTGCCTTGCCTTGCCTTGCCTTGCCTAGTCTGGCCTTGCCTTACATTGCCTGTCCTGGACTGGCCTTGCCTTGCCTAGCCTTTCCTTGCCTTGCCTTGCCTGGGCTTGCATGGCCTGGCATGGCCTGGCCTGGCCTTTCCTTGCCTGCCCATGTCTCGCCTGGCCATGTCTTGCCTCACCTGGCCTTGTCTTGACTTGCCTTGCCTTGTATTACCTTACCTTGCCTGGCATTGCCTAGCCTTGCCTTGCCTTCCTTTGCCTTGCCTTGCCTGGCCTTGACTGGCTTGGCCTTTCCTGGTCTTACCTGGCATTACCTGGTCTTGCCTTGCATGTCCTGGCCTCTCCTGGACTGGACTGGGCTTGCCTTGCCTTGCCTGGCCTTGCCTGGCCTAGTCTGGCCTTGCCTTGCATTGCCTGTCCTGGACTGGCCTTGCCTTGCCTAGCCTTACCTTGCCTTGCCTGGGCTTGCATGGCCTGGCATGGCCTGGCCTGGCCTTTCCTTGCCTGCCCATGTCTCGCCTGGCCATGTCTTGCCTCGCCTGGCCTTGTCTTGACTTGCCTTGCCTTGTATTACCTTGCCTTGCCTGGACTTGCCTGGCCTGCCCTGGTTTTGCATGACCTGGACTGGCTTGGCTTGGCCTTGCCTGGCCTTACCAAGCTTTCCATTGCCTGTCCTGGAGCTGCCTAAACTTGCCTTTCCTTGCGTTGTGTAGCCTTGCCTTGACTAGGCTTGCCTTGCCTAGGCTTGCCTTGCTTTGCCTTGATTGTCTGGACTGTCCTTCCCTTGCCTTGCCTTGCCTTCCCGTCCCTTGCCTTGCCTTGCCTTGAATGGCCTTGCCTTGCCTGGCCTGGCCTGGCCTTGACCTGCTTGGCCTTGCCTGGCCTGGCCTTGCCTTGCCTAGCCTTATGTTGCCTTTCCTTGCCTTGCCTGGCCTGGCCTGGCCTTGCCTTCCCTTTCTTTGCCTTGTCTCGTATTTTCTTGCCTTGACTTACCTGGCCTTACCTCGCCTTGCGTTGCCTGTCCTGGACTGGCCTTGCCTTGCATTACCTTGCCTGGCCTTACCTGGCCTAGCATTGCCTTCTCCTGCCTTGCCTTGCCTTGCCTTCCTTGCCTTGCCTTGCCTGCCCTGGCCTGGCCTCGCCTGGCTTGCCTGGTGTTGCCTTGCCTTCCCTTGCCCTGCCTTGCCTTGCCTTGCCTTTTCTTGGCTTCCCTTACCTGCCGTTGCCTTGCCTTGCCTTGCAAAGCCTTACCTGGCCTTACCTGGCATAGCATTGCCTTTCCTGGAGTGGCCTTGCCTTCCTTGCCTTGCATTGCCTTGCCTTGCTTGGCCTGGTCTGCACTTGTCTTGCATGGCTTGGCGTGGCCTGACCTTACCAGGCCTTGCATTCCTTGTCCTGGACCTGCCTTGCCATGCCTTGCCTTGCCTTGCCTCGCCTTGCCTCGCCTGGCCTTACCTGGCCTTCCATTTCCTGGCCTGGCCTGGCATTGCATTCCCATCCCTTGCCTTACATTGCACTGAATTGCCTTGCCTGGCCTTACCTGGCCTGCCCTTGTATTACCTTTCCTTACCTGGCCTTGCAGTGCCTGGCCTTGCCTGGAATGGCCTGGCGTTGCCTTGCCTTGCCTTCCTTCACTTTCCCTGCCTTGCCTTGACTTGCTTGACTTGCCCTGCCTTGCCTTGCCTGGCCTTGCCTTGCCTGGCTTTGATTGGCCTGTCCTTGACTGTCCTTTCCTAGCCTTCCATAACCTATCCTTGAATTGCCTTGCCCTGCCTAGATTGTCCTCACCTGGCCTAGCCTGGCCTGGTCTGGCCTGGCCTGGCCTTGCCTTGCCTTGCCTTGCCTTGCATGGACTGTCCTGTCCTGTCCTTGCCTTGCCTTGCTTTGCCTTGCCTTACCTTGCCTTGCCTCGCCTCGCCTCGTCTTGCCTTGCCATGCCTGCCTGGACTGTCTTTCCCTTGCCTTGCCTTGCCTTACCTTGCCTTGTATGGCCTTGCCTTGCCTGGCCTTGCCTGGCCTTACCTGGCCTTACCTGGCCTTACCTGGCCTTGCATTGCCTGTCCTGGCCTGTCCTGGACTTGCGTTGCCTTGCCTTGCGTTGCCTTGCCTTGCCTAACCTTGCCTTACTTACCAGGCCTTACCTGGCCTTGCATTGGACTTGGACTTTGCCTGTCCTGGACTTGCCTTGCCTTGTCTGGCCTTGCCTGGACTAGCCTGCCTTGCCTTGCCTTGCCTTGCCTGGCCTTTCCTGTCCCTTCCTGGCCTGGCCTGGTCTAGCCTTGCCTTGCCTGGCATTGCCTGGCCTGGCCTTGCCTTGCCTTGCCTGGTCCTGCCTTGCCTTGCCTGGCATTGCCTGGCCTGGCCTTGCCTTGCCTCTCCTTTCTTGGCATTGCCTGACCTGGCCTTGCCTTGCCTAGCCTTGCCATGCATTGCCTTGCCTTATTTTGCCTTACCAGGCCTTAACTGGCCTTCCATTACCTGTTCTAGACTGTCCTTGCTTTCTTTGCCTTTCCTTGCCTTGTATTGCCTTTCCTTGCCTGGCCTGGCCTGGCCTGGCCTGGTTTTGTATGACCTGGCCTAGCCTGGCCTGGCCTGGCCTTGACTGGCCTTACCTGGACTTGCATTGCACGTTCTGCACTTGACTTGACTTGCCTTGCCTTGCTTTCCCTCGCCTTGCTTTCCCTCGCCTTTCCTTGACTTGACTTGCCTCTCCTTGCTTTCACTGCCTTGCCTTGCCTTGCCTTGTATTACCTTGCCTGGCCTGGCATGGCCTGGTTTTGTATGAGCTGGCCTAGCCTGGCCTGGCCTTGCCTTTCCTGTCCTGGACTTGCCTTGCCTTGGTTGCCTTTGCGTTGCCTGGCCTGGCCTTGCCTTTCCTGTCCTGGACTTGCCTTGCCTTGATTGCCTTTGCGTTGCCTGGCCTGGCCTGGCCTGTCTGTACCTGGCCTGGCCTTTCCTGGCCTAGCCTGGCCTGGCCTGGCCTGGCCTGGCTGTACCTGGCCTGGCCTTTCCTGGCCTAGCCTGGCCTGGCCTGGCCTGGCCTGGCCTTTCCTCGCCTAGCCTGGCCTGGCTTGGCCTGGCCTGGCATTACCTATCCTGCACTTCTCTGGCGTTGCCTGGCCTGGATTTGCCTGTCCTTCCCTTTCCTGTCCTTGCCTTGCTTTGTCTTGCTTTGCCTTGCCTGCCTTTCCTTGCCTGCCTTGCCTTGCCTTGCCTTGCCTTGCCTGCTTTGCCTTGCCTTGCCTTGCCTGGCCTTGCCTTGCCTTATCTTCCCTTGCCCTGCTTTGCCTTGCCTGGCTTTGCATTGCCTGTCCTGGACTGGCCTTGCCTGGCTTTACCTGACCTTGCATTGCCTGTCCTGGACTGGCCTTGCCTTGCTTTGCTTTGCTTTGCCTTGCTTTTCCTGGCCTTGCCTGGCCTGGTCTGGGCTGGTTTGTCCTGGCCTTGTCTTGCCTTGTCTTGCCTGGCCTTGCATTGCCCTGATTTTGTATGTCCTGGCTCGGCCTGGCCTTACCAGGCCTTCCATTGCCTGTCCTGGACTTGCTTTACCTTGTGTTGCCTTGCCTTGTCTAGCCTCGCCTTGCCTTGCCTTGGTTGCCTGGCCTGTCCTTCCCTAGCCTTACCTTGCATTGCCTTGCCTGGCCTGGCCTTGCCTTCATGGCCTGGCCTAGCCTGGGCTTGCCTTGCCTTGTGTGGCCTTGCCGGGCCTTGCCTTCCCCTGTATTGCCTTGCCTTGTTTTGCCTTTCGTTGCCCTGCCTTGCTTGGCCTTGCCTGCCTGGCCAGGCCTAGCCTGGCCTTGCCTTGCCTTGCCTGGCATTGCTTCTCCTGGCCATGCCTTGCCTTGTCTGGCCTGGCCTGGCCAAGCCTTGCCTTGCCTTCCCTTGTATTGCATTGCCTTGCCTGTCCTTGCCTGTCCTGTCCTGGTTTTATATGAACTGGGCAGGCCTGGTTGGTCTGGCCTTGCCTGGCCTTACCTGGCATTGCATTGACTGTCCTGGACTTGCCTTGTATTACCTTGCCTTGCCTTGCCTTGCCTAGCCTTGCCTTGCATTGACATGACTTGCCTTGCCTTGCCTAGCCTTGCCTTGCCCTGCTGGCCTTCTCTGGCCTTGCCTGACCTGGCCTTACCTGGTCTGGCCTGGCCTTACCTGGCCTTGCATATACTGTCCAGTCCTGGACTGGCCTTGCCTTGCCTTGCTGGCCTTTCCTTTGCTTGCCTGACCTGGCCTTACATGGCCTTACCTGCCTTGCTTGGCCTTCCCTGACCTTGCATGCACTGGCCAGTCCTGGACTGGCCTTGCCTGGCCTAGCCTTACCTTTCCTTGCATGGTATTGCCTTGCCTGGCCTGGCCTTGCCTTCATGGGCAGGCCTGGCTTGGGCTTACCTTGCCTTACCTGGCCTTGCCTGGCCTTGCCTTAACCTGTATTGCCTTGCCTTTTTTGCCTTGCTTTGCCCTGCCTTGCCTAGCCTTGCCTGGCGTGGCCTTGCCTGGCCTGGCCTTGCCTTGCCTTGCCTTGCCTGCCCTTGCCAAGCCTGGCCAGGTTTGTCCTGGCCTGGTCTTGCCTTCCGTGTCCTTTCCTGGCCTTGCCTTGTGTTGATTGGCCCAGTCTGGCCTTGCCTTCCCTTTCCTTGCCTTAGCTTGCCTTTCCTTGCCTGGCCTTTCCTTGCCTGGCCTTTCCTTGCCTTGCCTTACCAGGCCTTGCATTGCCTGTCCTGGACTTGTATTGCCTTGCATTAACTTACCTGGCCTTACCTGGCCTAACATTGCCTGTCCTGGACTTGCCTTGCCTTGCATTGCCTTGCCTTGCCTAGCCTTGCCTTGCTTTGAATTGCCTTGCCTGGCCTAGCCTGCCCTTGACTTGCTTGGCCTTGCCTGGACTGGCCTTGCCTGGCCTTCTGTTGCTTTGCCTTGCCTTGCCTTGCCTTTCTGTGCCTAGCCTTTCCTTGCATGGCCTAGCCTGGACTGGCCTTGCCCTGGCTGGCCTTGATTGGCCTGAGCTTGCCTGCCCTTGCCTGGCCTAGCCTTCCTTGTCTTGCCTTGCCTGGCCTTTCCTGTCCCTTCCGGGCCTTGCCTGGTCTACCCTTGCCTTTCCTGGCATTGCCTGGCCTGGCCTTGCCTTGCCTTGCCTTGCCTAGCCTTGCCATGCCTTGCCTTGCCTTATATTGCCTTTCCAGGCCTTAACTGGCCTTCCATTACCTGTCCTAGACTGTCCTTGCCTTCCCTTCCCTTGCCTTGTCTGGCCTTGCCTCTCCTGGACTGGACTGGCCTTGCCTTGCCTGGCATGGCCTCTCCTGGCCTTGCCTTGCCTGGCCTTGACTGGCCTAACCTGGCCTTGCCTGGACTGTCCTGGATTTGCACTGCTAGTCCTGGACTTGCCTTGCCTTGCCTTGCCTGTCATTTCCTTGCCTTGCCTGGCATTGCCTGGCCTTGACTTTACTTTACTTCACTGGCCTGGCCTGGCTTGGCCTTGCCTGGCCTTGCCTTGCCTGGCCTTGCCTGGCCGTGCCTGTCCTTGCCTTGCCTGGCCAGTCTTGGCCAGGCCTTCCCTTGCCTAGCCTTACCTTGGCTTGCCTGGCCTTGCCTTGCCTTGCCTGGCCAGGCCTGGCCTTGCCTTTATGGCCTGGCCTGGACTTGGCTCAGCTGGCCTTACATGGTCTTGCATTGCCTGTCTTGGACTGGCCTTGCCTTGCCTTGCCTTGCCTTTCCTGGCCTTGCCTGGCCTGGCCTTGCCTGGCCTGCCCTCCTTTTGTATGATCTGGCCTGGCCTGGCCTGGCCTGGCCTTTCCTGGGCTGGCCTTGTCTTGCCTTACCAGTCTTCCGTTGCCTGTCCTGGACATGCCTTACCTTGCCTTTCCTCGCCTCATGTAGCATTGCCTTGCCTTGCCTTGCCTGGCCTTGCCTGGCCTTTACTGGCCTTGCCTGGCCTTACCTTGTCTTCGCTTGCCTTGCCTTGACTGGCCTTGCCTGGCCTAGTCTTGCTTTTCATTGCCTTGCATTACCTTCCCTTGCCTTGCCTTGCTTGGCCTTGCCTTGACTTGGCTGGCCTTGCCTGGCGTGCGCTGGTTTTGTATGACCTGGCCTGGCCTGACCTGGCCTGGCCTTTCCTGGCCTGGCCTTGCCTTGCATTACCAGGCCTTCCATTGCCTGTCGTGGACTTGCCTTGCATTGCCTTCCCTGGACTGGCCTGGCCTGGCCTGGCCTGACCTTGCCTTGCCTGGCAATCCCTGGCCTGTCCTTACATCTCCCTGCCTGCCCTGAGATTGCCTGTCCTGCCATGGCCTGACCTGGCCTGGCCTGCCCTGAGATTGCCTGTCCTGCCGTGGCCTGACCTGGCCTGGCCTTGTTTTTCCTGACCTTCTCTGGCCTCATCTGGCCTGGCCTTTTCTTGCCTGGTCTGTCCTGGCCTGCCCTGCTCTTGTCTGGCCTTGCCTGTCCTGGCCTTTCCTGGCATGTCATAGCCTGGCCTTTCCTTACCTGGCCTTTTATTGCCTGGCACGGCCTGGCCTTGCATTCCCTTCCCTTCCCTTGCATTGCTCTGAATTGGATTGCCTGGCCTGGCCTCAGCTATCCTTGAATTACCTGGTCTTGATCTTGCCTTTCATTGCGTATCCTAGTCTTGCCTTGCCTGGCCTTGCCATGACTTTCCTTGCCTTGCGTTGCCTTGCCTTCCCTTGCCTTGACTTGCACTGACTTACCTTGCCTGGCCTGGCCTGGTCTGGCCTGGCTTTGCCTTGTCTTGCCTTGCCTTGCCTGGCCTTGCATTGCCTGGCCTTGCCTAGCATTGATTGGCCTGGCCTTGCCTGGCCTTCCCTAACCTATCCTTTCCTTGCCTTGCCTTGCCTCGTCTTACCTTGCCTTGCCTAGCCTTCCCTGGCCTTGGCTTGCCTTGCCTGGCCTGACCTTGCCTGGCCTGGACTTGCCTTGATTTGCCTTGCCTTGCCTTGATTGTCCCTGCCTGGCCTGGCGTTGATTTGCCTTGCCTGGCCTGGCCTTCATTTGCCTTGCCTTTCCTTGCCTTGCCTTGATTGTCCTTGCCTGGCCTGTCCGTGGCTTGCCAGGCCTGGCCTTCATTTGCCTTGCCTTTCCTTGCCTTGCCTCTATTGGCCTGGCCTGGCCTGGCCTTGCCTTGCCAGCCCGTCTCTGGCTTTGCCTGGCCTTGCCTTGCCTTGCCTTGCCTTGCCTGCCCTTGCATCTCCTGGCCTGGCCTGGCCTTGCCTTGCATTGTCTTTCCTTGCTTGTCCTGGTCTGGATTTGCCTTGCATGGCCTGGCCTGGCCTTGCCTTGCCTAGCCACGCCTTGCCTTGCCTTGCACTGACTGGGCCTGCCTGTCCTTGCCTTCTCTGGCCTAGCCTGGCCTAGCATGGCCTGGCCATGCTTGGCCTTGTTTTGCCTTGCTTTGCCTTGCTTTGCCTTGCCTTGCCTTGTCTTTAATGGCCTTGACTGGCCTTGCCTGGCCTGGCCTTACCAAGCGTTCCCTTGCCTTTCCTGGCCTTATATTACCTGGCATTGCATTGCCTGGCCTGGACTGGCCTAAGTTTACCTTGCCTTGCCTAGCCTTGCCTTGCCTGCCTTAGCCTGGCCTGGCCTGGCCTTGCCTAGCCTAGCCTTACCTTGCCTTGCCTTGCCTGGCCTTACCTTTCCTTGCCTGGCCTTGCCTGGCCTGGCCTGGCCTGGCCCTGCCTTCATGGCCTGGCCTGGCCTTGGCTTACCTGGCCTTACCAGGCCTTGCATTTCCTGTCCTGGCCTTACCTTGCCTTGCCTGGCCTTACCTTGCCTTGCCTAGCCTTACCTTGCCTTGCCTTGCCTTGCCTGTCCCCTGGGTTGAGATAAGAACAGTTTGGTAACCAAGGTATAACACAGATCACTACTGCTACCAGCAATGATAATAACAATAAAGGAAATAGCAGATTCTCCTGGCAGGCATGCTAAGGCACATGAAAATCAACAAGGTGCTTGGTGACAGCCAGCATGGCTTCACTGAGGGGAAATCCTGCCTGACCAATTTGGTGGCCTTCTATGATAGGCTACAGAACTGATGGACAGGGGCAGAGCAGTTGATGGCATCTACCTGGACTTGTGCAAAGCGTTCGACACTGTCCCACATGACATCCTTGTCTCTAAATTGGAGAGACATCAATTTGATGGATGGACCACTCGGTGGATAAAGAACTGGCTGGATGGCCGCACACAGAGAGTTGTGGTCAATGGCTCAGTGTCCGGCTGGAGACCAGTAACAAGTGGTGTCCCTCAGGGATCGGTGTTGGGACCGGTCTTGTTCAACAGCCTGCGGCCGTTACAGGGGGCGGAGTCAGCTGAAGGGAGCGGCGGGGTTACTCTCCCACCCTGCGCTCTGATTGGCTCCGCGGCGCAGTGCGCGGGGCCAGGCGCTGATTGGCTGCCGTGGAAATGGGCGGGGCGACAGGAGCAGAGCAAGCGTTGGCTGGGGGGGGAAAGGAGGGAGATGGGGGCGATGGGACCCCTATGGACCCCTATAGAACCCTATGGGGCAGGGACAGGTTCACACCCACTGCTGGCTCCCCCCATGGCTTTATATGGGGGCAATGGCGGTAATGGGGCAATGGGAGCAATTTGGGGTAACGGGGGCAATGGGGGTAAAAGGGGGGTCTCAGGGTCTCGAGCTCTGCCCCCTGCATCCTGGTACTGGAGCTGCTGCTGCTTCCCCCTCCAAGGGACTCGTAAAGAGACCCCCCTCCATGGTCGCCAATTTCGCCCATCATGGCGGAGCTGGAGCTCCCCTCCGTCGGTCCCTAAAATACATGGCGGGGGGGGGGTGGGTGGGGGGTGTTCCTGTAGGAATGTGAAGAAGATCAAAGGGAACCTGCTGTGGTATCCGCTGCACCCCAAAGTGGGGGGGGACACCCAAGCTCATTGGGGAGCCTCCAAAACCCCTCAGGACCCCCCAAACCCCTTTGCCTGTTAGGACCCCCCAAAATTCCATTGGGATCCCAACAACCCCCCAGCACCCCCCAATTCCCCCTTGTGACCCCCCCCCCCCCCCAACCCCTTCTCCCAGATCCATGCACAGGAGCCCAAATTCCTTTAGGACCCCTCCAAATCCCATTGGGATCCCCAGGAACCCCCAGTTCCCTCCCATGATCCTCCCCGACCCCCCCCCTAACCCTTCCTTTAACCCCCCCCAGGTTTCCTCCTTAACTCGGGGCTCAGGTACCAGCACCTCAAGGAGATTCAGGTTTGGGGGGCGGGGTGGGGAGCGTTAGAGGGTTTTGGGGGGGCGGTCCTATGGGGTGAAGAGAGGTAACATGGGGCGATATTTCGTGTTTGGGGGTAATGGCTTTGGGGTCCCTCATTCCCTTGTGTCCCCCACTCCATCCCTTCCAGTCCGGTCAGCATCCAATGTGTTAATTACGTGTAAATGAGGCTGTGCCCATGTTAATGAGATGCAAAGCAGGGCTACACATTAATAAACTCTCATGCAGTAACAGCATGTCAGAGCAGAGCAGAGCCTCCACAATAACAATGCACAGATAACGTGTTAATGAGATGCGTTAACATACAGTAACACATAAATAAAGCAGGTCCAATAACAATAACAAAAGTGTACAATAACAAAGCAGGTCCTGACATAATAAACCCCCTAATAAAGCAGGACCTACAATAACAGCCTGGGAATAAAGCACAGGAATATGTAAATTAGGATCTATGCTAATGACAGGTACATAAAGTAGGTCCTACATTAAGCAAATGACTCCATAAAGCAGGTCCTGACATAACCACCACCCCCAATACAGTAGGTCCTACAATAACAACATGTAAATGAAGCAGGACATACCATAACCTGTAATGGCCCAATAAATGTAAGTAGGTCCTGCCCCAATTAATTGGGCCCTACAATAATACCCCCCTGATAAAGTAGGACCTACAATAATGGCCCTAAAATAGGTCCTGCCCCAATACCCTGCCAATAGAGTAGCAGCCTGTATGTAAATTAGGTCCTACGTTAATAAATATGTAAATAGAGGAGGCCCTCCAGTCAGAACATGCAAATAGGGGCGGCTCTATGTTAATGACATGTAAATTAAGCAGGCCCTCTGTTAATAACACGTAAATAAGGAAGTAACGTGTCAATAAGGTCGGCCCTACGTGCGGATAAAGCAGGTCCTATGCTAATTGCATGTAAATATGGGGCGGGGTAACGATGGTGGGGTGAGAAATGGGGTGGGAGCTTGGGGAAGGACTCAAGCCATCGTTCCACTTGGGGGGTTTTTGGTTTGACCCCCCCCATCCTGCAGGGGGGGAAAAGGGTCCGAGGCTGACCCATAGATCTATGG
>NW_026641933.1:0-11840 GCF_028554395.1 Pezoporus wallicus | reverse complement strand
GCCAAACGTTCGTGCTGTACTCACTGTGCTGCTGGGCAGCTGAGAGACACCACCTGAGAATTTGGATTCAAATGGACTTTTAGGTATGAAACCGAGGAGAGACTGCAATGATGGTGACCCCGTTGCAAAGCTGCTTGTGTGCTGAAGAAGCAGAGCACTAGCTTTCCCTGCTGCTCCTTCTGCCGTGTGAGCAGATGCCACTGTTCATTCTGTGCTGACTGTGTTGCTGCGCAGCAGAGAGCAGCCTCTGGACTGATTCCATTCAAATGCTTTTCCTGTATGAATGTGAGCAGTGAAAGCAACGATGGAGGCACCAATGTAAAGGTGATTGTGTGCTGAACAGGTCCAGCACCAGCTTTCAATCCTGGCTCTTCTGCTGTGGGAGCAGAGGCCAAACGTTCGTGCTGTACTCACTGTGCTGCTGGGCAGCTGAGAGACACCACCTGAGAATTTGGATTCAAATGGACTTTTAGGTATGAAACCGAGGAGAGACTGCAATGATGGTGACCCCGTTGCAAAGCTGCTTGTGTGCTGAAGAAGCAGAGCACTAGCTTTCCCTGCTGCTCCTTCTGCCGTGTGAGCAGATGCCACTGTTCATTCTGTGCTGACTGTGTTGCTGCGCAGCAGAGAGCAGGCTCTGGACTGATTCCATTCAAATGCTTTTCCTGTATGAAAGTGAGCAGTGAAAGCAACGATGGAGGCACCAATGTAAAGGTGATTGTGTGCTGAACAGGTCCAGCACCAGCTTTCAATCCTGGCTCTTCTGCTGTGGGAGCAGAGGCCAAACGTTCGTGCTGTACTCACTGTGCTGCTGGGCAGCTGAGAGACACCACCTGAGAATTTGGATTCAAATGGACTTTTAGGTATGAAACCGAGGAGAGACTGCAATGATGGTGACCCCGTTGCAAAGCTGCTTGTGTGCTGAAGAAGCAGAGCACTAGCTTTCCCTGCTGCTCCTTCTGCCGTGTGAGCAGATGCCACTGTTCATTCTGTGCTGACTGTGTTGCTGCGCAGCAGAGAGCAGCCTCTGGACTGATTCCATTCAAATGCTTTTCCTGTATGAATGTGAGCAGTGAAAGCAACGATGGAGGCACCAATGTAAAGGTGATTGTGTGCTGAACAGGTCCAGCACCAGCTTTCAATCCTGGCTCTTCTGCTGTGGGAGCAGAGGCCAAACGTTCGTGCTGTACTAACTGTGCTGCTGGGCAGCTGAGAGACACCACCTGAGCTCTTCTGCTCTTCTGCTGAGGCCAAACGTTCGTGCTGTACTCACTGTGCTGCTGGGCAGCTGAGCGACACCACCTGAGAATTCGGATTCAAATGGACTTTTAGGTATGAAACCGAGGAGAGACTGCAATGATGGTGACCCCGTTGCAAAGCTGCTTGTGTGCTGAAGAGACACAGCACTAGCTTTCCCTGCTGGTCCTTCTGCCGTGTGAGCAGATGCCACTGTTCATTCTGTGCTGACTGTGTTGCTGCGCAGCAGAGAGCAGGCTCTGGACTGATTCCATTCAAATGCTTTTCCTGTATGAAAGTGAGCAGTGAAAGCAACGATGGAGGCACCAATGTAAAGGGGATTGTGTGCTGAACAGGTCCAGCACCAGCTTTCAATCCTGGCTCTTCTGCTGTGGGAGCAGAGGCCAAACGTTCGTGCTGTACTCACTGTGCTGCTGGGCAGCTGAGAGACACCACCTGAGAATTTGGATTCAAATGGACTTTTAGGTATGAAACCGAGGAGAGACTGCAATGATGGTGACCCCGTTGCAAAGCTGCTTGTGTGCTGAAGAAGCAGAGCACTAGCTTTCCCTGCTGCTCCTTCTGCCGTGTGAGCAGATGCCACTGTTCATTCTGTGCTGACTGTGTTGCTGCGCAGCAGAGAGCAGGCTCTGGACTGATTCCATTCAAATGCTTTTCCTGTATGAAAGTGAGCAGTGAAAGCAACGATGGAGGCACCAATGTAAAGGGGTTTGTGTGCTGAACAGGTCCAGCACCAGCTTTCAATCCTGGCTCTTCTGCTGTGGGAGCAGAGGCCAAACGTTCGTGCTGTACTCACTGTGCTGCTGGGCAGCTGAGAGACACCACCTGAGAATTTGGATTCAAATGGACTTTTAGGTATGAAACCGAGGAGAGACTGCAATGATGGTGACCCTGTTGCAAAGCTGCTTGTGTGCTGAAGAAGCAGAGCACTAGCTTTCCCTGCTGCTCCTTCTGCCGTGTGAGCAGATGCCACTGTTCATTCTGTGCTGACTGTGTTGCTGCGCAGCAGAGAGCAGGCTCTGGACTGATTCCATTCAAATGCTTTTCCTGTATGAATGTGAGCAGTGAAAGCAACGATGGAGGCACCAATGTAAAGGGGATTGTGTGCTGAACAGGTCCAGCACCAGCTTTCAATCCTGGCTCTTCTGCTGTGGGAGCAGAGGCCAAACGTTCGTGCTGTACTCACTGTGCTGCTGGGCAGCTGAGAGACACCACCTGAGAATTTGGATTCAAATGGACTTTTAGGTATGAAACCGAGGAGAGACTGCAATGATGGTGACCCCGTTGCAAAGCTGCTTGTGTGCTGAAGAAGCAGAGCACTAGCTTTCCCTGCTGCTCCTTCTGCCGTGTGAGCAGATGCCACTGTTCATTCTGTGCTGACTGTGTTGCTGCGCAGCAGAGAGCAGGCTCTGGACTGATTCCATTCAAATGCTTTTCCTGTATGAAAGTGAGCAGTGAAAGCAACGATGGAGGAACCAATGTAAGGGAGATTGTGTGCTGAACAGGTCCAGCACCAGCTTTCAATCCTGGCTCTTCTGCTGTGGGAGCAGAGGCCAAACGTTCGTGCTGTACTCACTGTGCTGCTGGGCAGCTGAGAGACACCACCTGAGAATTTGGATTCAAATGGACTTTTAGGTATGAAACCGAGGAGAGACTGCAATGATGGTGACCCCGTTGCAAAGCTGCTTGTGTGCTGAAGAAGCAGAGCACTAGCTTTCCCTGCTGCTCCTTCTGCCGTGTGAGCAGATGCCACTGTTCATTCTGTGCTGTGTTGCTGCGCAGCAGAGAGCAGGCTCTGGACTGATTCCATTCAAATGCTTTTCCTGTATGAAAGTGAGCAGTGAAAGCAACGATGGAGGCACCAATGTAAAGGGGATTGTGTGCTGAACTGGTCCAGCACCAGCTTTCAATCCTGGCTCTTCTGCTGTGGGAGCAGAGGCCAAACGTTCGTGCTGTACTCACTGTGCTGCTGGGCAGCTGAGAGACACCACCTGAGAATTTGGATTCAAATGGACTTTTAGGTATGAAACCGAGGAGAGACTGCAATGATGGTGACCCCGTTGCAAAGCTGCTTGTGTGCTGAAGAAGCAGAGCACTAGCTTTCCCTGCTGCTCCTTCTGCCGTGTGAGCAGATGCCACTGTTCATTCTGTGCTGACTGTGTTGCTGCGCAGCAGAGAGCAGGCTCTGGACTGATTCCATTCAAATGCTTTTCCTGTATGAATGTTAGCAGTGAAAGCAACGATGGAGGCACCAATGTAAAGGTGATTGTGTGCTGAACAGGTCCAGCACCAGCTTTCAATCCTGGCTCTTCTGCTGTGGGAGCAGAGGCCAAACGTTCGTGCTGTACTCACTGTGCTGCTGGGCAGCTGAGAGACACCACCTGAGAATTTGGATTCAAATGGACTTTTAGGTATGAAACCGAGGAGAGACTGCAATGATGGTGACCCCGTTGCAAAGCTGCTTGTGTGCTGAAGAAGCAGAGCACTAGCTTTCCCTGCTGCTCCTTCTGCCGTGTGAGCAGATGCCACTGTTCATTCTGTGCTGACTGTGTTGCTGCCAGCAGAGAGCAGGCTCTGGACTGATTCCATTCAAATGCTTTTCCTGTATGAAAGTGAGCAGTGAAAGCAACGATGGAGGCACCAATGTAAAGGGGATTGTGTGCTGAACAGGTCCAGCACCAGCTTTCAATCCTGGCTCTTCTGCTGTGGGAGCAGAGGCCAAACGTTCGTGCTGTACTCACTGTGCTGCTGGGCAGCTGAGAGACACCACCTGAGAATTTGGATTCAAATGGACTTTTAGGTATGAAACCGAGGAGAGACTGCAATGATGGTGACCCCGTTGCAAAGCTGCTTGTGTGCTGAAGAAGCAGAGCACTAGCTTTCCCTGCTGCTCCTTCTGCCGTGTGAGCAGATGCCACTGTTCATTCTGTGCTGACTGTCTTGCTGCCAGCAGAGAGCAGGCTCTGGACTGATTCCATTCAAATGCTTTTCCTGTATGAAAGTGAGCAGTGAAAGCAACGATGGAGGCACCAATGTAAAGGGGATTGTGTGCTGAACAGGTCCAGCACCAGCTTTCAATCCTGGCTCTTCTGCTGTGGGAGCAGAGGCCAAACGTTCGTGCTGTACTCACTGTGCTGCTGGGCAGCTGAGAGACACCACCTGAGAATTTGGATTCAAATGGACTTTTAGGTATGAAACCGAGGAGAGACTGCAATGATGGTGACCCCGTTGCAAAGCTGCTTGTGTGCTGAAGAAGCAGAGCACTAGCTTTCCCTGCTGCTCCTTCTGCCGTGTGAGCAGATGCCACTGTTCATTCTGTGCTGACTGTGTTGCTGCGCAGCAGAGAGCAGGCTCTGGACTGATTCCATTCAAATGCTTTTCCTGTATGAAAGTGAGCAGTGAAAGCAACGATGGAGGCACCAATGTAAAGGGATTGTGTGCTGAACAGGTCCAGCACCAGCTTTCAATCCTGGCTCTTCTGCTGTGGGAGCAGAGGCCAAACGTTCGTGCTGTACTCACTGTGCTGCTGGGCAGCTGAGAGACACCACCTGAGAATTTGGATTCAAATGGACTTTTAGGTATGAAACCGAGGAGAGACTGCAATGATGGTGACCCCGTTGCAAAGCTGCTTGTGTGCTGAAGAAGCAGAGCACTAGCTTTCCCTGCTGCTCCTTCTGCCGTGTGAGCAGATGCCACTGTTCATTCTGTGCTGACTGTGTTGCTGCGCAGCAGAGAGCAGGCTCTGGACTGATTCCATTCAAATGCTTTTCCTGTATGAAAGTGAGCAGTGAAAGCAACGATGGAGGCACCAATGTAAAGGGGATTGTGTGCTGAACAGGTCCAGCACCAGCTTTCAATCCTGGCTCTTCTGCTGTGGGAGCAGAGGCCAAACGTTCGTGCTGTACTCACTGTGCTGCTGGGCAGCTGAGAGACACCACCTGAGAATTTGGATTCAAATGGACTTTTAGGTATGAAACCGAGGAGAGACTGCAATGATGGTGACCCCGTTGCAAAGCTGCTTGTGTGCTGAAGAAGCAGAGCACTAGCTTTCCCTGCTGCTCCTTCTGCCGTGTGAGCAGATGCCACTGTTCATTCTGTGCTGACTGTGTTGCTGCGCAGCAGAGAGCAGGCTCTGGACTGATTCCATTCAAATGCTTTTCCTGTATGAAAGTGAGCAGTGAAAGCAACGATGGAGGCACCAATGTAAAAGGGATTGTGTGCTGAACAGGTCCAGCACCAGCTTTCAATCCTGGCTCTTCTGCTGTGGGAGCAGAGGCCAAACGTTCGTGCTGTACTCACTGTGCTGCTGGGCAGCTGAGAGACACCACCTGAGAATTTGGATTCAAATGGACTTTTAGGTATGAAACCGAGGAGAGACTGCAATGATGGTGACCCCGTTGCAAAGCTGCTTGTGTGCTGAAGAAGCAGAGCACTAGCTTTCCCTGCTGCTCCTTCTGCCGTGTGAGCAGATGCCACTGTTCATTCTGTGCTGACTGTGTTCCTGCGCAGCAGAGAGCAGGCTCTGGACTGATTCCATTCAAATGCTTTTCCTGTATGAAAGTGAGCAGTGAAAGCAACGATGGAGGCACCAATGTAAAGGGGATTGTGTGCTGAACAGGTCCAGCACCAGCTTTCAATCCTGGCTCTTCTGCTGTGGGAGCAGAGGCCAAACGTTCGTGCTGTACTCACTGTGCTGCTGGGCAGCTGAGAGACACCACCTGAGAATTTGGATTCAAATGGACTTTTAGGTATGAAACCGAGGAGAGACTGCAATGATGGTGACCCCGTTGCAAAGCTGCTTGTGTGCTGAAGAAGCAGAGCACTAGCTTTCCCTGCTGCTCCTTCTGCCGTGTGAGCAGATGCCACTGTTCATTCTGTGCTGACTGTGTTGCTGCGCAGCAGAGAGCAGGCTCTGGACTGATTCCATTCAAATGCTTTTCCTGTATGAAAGTGAGCAGTGAAAGCAACGATGGAGGCACCAATGTAAAGGGGATTGTGTGCTGAACAGGTCCAGCACCAGCTTTCAATCCTGGCTCTTCTGCTGTGGGAGCAGAGGCCAAACGTTCGTGCTGTACTCACTGTGCTGCTGGGCAGCTGAGAGACACCACCTGAGAATTTGGATTCAAATGGACTTTTAGGTATGAAACCGAGGAGAGACTGCAATGATGGTGACCCCGTTGCAAAGCTGCTTGTGTGCTGAAGAAGCAGAGCACTAGCTTTCCCTGCTGCTCCTTCTGCCGTGTGAGCAGATGCCACTGTTCATTCTGTGCTGACTGTGTTGCTGCGCAGCAGAGAGCAGGCTCTGGACTGATTCCATTCAAATGCTTTTCCTGTATGAAAGTGAGCAGTGAAAGCAACGATGGAGGCACCAATGTAAAGGGGATTGTGTGCTGAACAGGTCCAGCACCAGCTTTCAATCCTGGCTCTTCTGCTGTGGGAGCAGAGGCCAAACGTTCGTGCTGTACTCACTGTGCTGCTGGGCAGCTGAGAGACACCACCTGAGAATTTGGATTCAAATGGACTTTTAGGTATGAAACCGAGGAGAGACTGCAATGATGGTGACCCCGTTGCAAAGCTGCTTGTGTGCTGAAGAAGCAGAGCACTAGCTTTCCCTGCTGCTCCTTCTGCCGTGTGAGCAGATGCCACTGTTCATTCTGTGCTGACTGTGTTGCTGCGCAGCAGAGAGCAGGCTCTGGACTGATTCCATTCAAATGCTTTTCCTGTATGAAAGTGAGCAGTGAAAGCAACGATGGAGGCACCAATGTAGGGGATTGTGTGCTGAACAGGTCCAGCACCAGCTTTCAATCCTGGCTCTTCTGCTGTGGGAGCAGAGGCCAAACGTTCGTGCTGTACTCACTGTGCTGCTGGGCAGCTGAGAGACACCACCTGAGAATTTGGATTCAAATGGACTTTTAGGTATGAAACCGAGGAGAGACTGCAATGATGGTGACCCCGTTGCAAAGCTGCTTGTGTGCTGAAGAAGCAGAGCACTAGCTTTCCCTGCTGCTCCTTCTGCCGTGTGAGCAGATGCCACTGTTCATTCTGTGCTGACTGTGTTGCTGCGCAGCAGAGAGCAGGCTCTGGACTGATTCCATTCAAATGCTTTTCCTGTATGAAAGTGAGCAGTGAAAGCAACGATGGAGGCACCAATGTAAAGGGGATTGTGTGCTGAACAGGTCCAGCACCAGCTTTCAATCCTGGCTCTTCTGCTGTGGGAGCAGAGGCCAAACGTTCGTGCTGTACTCGCTGTGCTGCTGGGCAGCTGAGAGACACCACCTGAGAATTTGGATTCAAATGGACTTTTAGGTATGAAACCGAGGAGAGACTGCAATGATGGTGACCCCGTTGCAAAGCTGCTTGTGTGCTGAAGAAGCAGAGCACTAGCTTTCCCTGCTGCTCCTTCTGCCGTGTGAGCAGATGCCACTGTTCATTCTGTGCTGACTGTGTTGCTGCGCAGCAGAGAGCAGGCTCTGGACTGATTCCATTCAAATGCTTTTCCTGTATGAAAGTGAGCAGTGAAAGCAACGATGGAGGCACCAATGTAAAGGGGATTGTGTGCTGAACAGGTCCAGCACCAGCTTTCAATCCTGGCTCTTCTGCTGTGGGAGCAGAGGCCAAACGTTCGTGCTGTACTCACTGTGCTGCTGGGCAGCTGAGAGACACCACCTGAGAATTTGGATTCAAATGGACTTTTAGGTATGAAACCGAGGAGAGACTGCAATGATGGTGACCCCGTTGCAAAGCTGCTTGTGTGCTGAAGAAGCAGAGCACTAGCTTTCCCTGCTGCTCCTTCTGCCGTGTGAGCAGATGCCACTGTTCATTCTGTGCTGACTGTGTTGCTGCGCAGCAGAGAGCAGGCTCTGGACTGATTCCATTCAAATGCTTTTCCTGTATGAAAGTGAGCAGTGAAAGCAACGATGGAGGCACCAATGTAAAGGGGATTGTGTGCTGAACAGGTCCAGCACCAGCTTTCAATCCTGGCTCTTCTGCTGTGGGAGCAGAGGCCAAACGTTCGTGCTGTACTCACTGTGCTGCTGGGCAGCTGAGAGACACCACCTGAGAATTTGGATTCAAATGGACTTTTAGGTATGAAACCGAGGAGAGACTGCAATGATGGTGACCCCGTTGCAAAGCTGCTTGTGTGCTGAAGAAGCAGAGCACTAGCTTTCCCTGCTGCTCCTTCTGCCGTGTGAGCAGATGCCACTGTTCATTCTGTGCTGACTGTGTTGCTGCGCAGCAGAGAGCAGGCTCTGGACTGATTCCATTCAAATGCTTTTCCTGTATGAAAGTGAGCAGTGAAAGCAACGATGGAGGCACCAATGTAAAGGTGTTTGTGTGCTGAACAGGTCCAGCACCAGCTTTCAATCCTGGCTCTTCTGCTGTGGGAGCAGAGGCCAAACGTTCGTGCTGTACTCACTGTGCTGCTGGGCAGCTGAGAGACACCACCTGAGAAAATGATGGTGACCCTGTTGCAAAGCTGCTTGTGTGCTGAAGAAGCAGAGCACTAGCTTTCCCTGCTGCTCCTTCTGCCGTGTGAGCAGATGCCACTGTTCATTCTGTGCTGACTGTGTTGCTGCGCAGCAGAGAGCAGGCTCTGGACTGATTCCATTCAAATGCTTTTCCTGTATGAAAGTGAGCAGTGAAAGCAACGATGGAGGCACCAATGTAAACGCGATTGTGTGCTGAACAGGTCCAGCACCAGCTTTCAATCCTGGCTCTTCTGCTGTGGGAGCAGAGGCCAAACGTTCGTGCTGTACTCACTGTGCTGCTGGGCAGCTGAGAGACACCACCTGAGAATTTGGATTCAAATGGACTTTTAGGTATGAAACCGAGGAGAGACTGCAATGATGGTGACCCCGTTGCAAAGCTGCTTGTGTGCTGAAGAAGCAGAGCACTAGCTTTCCCTGCTGCTCCTTCTGCCGTGTGAGCAGATGCCACTGTTCATTCTGTGCTGACTGTGTTCCTGCGCAGCAGAGAGCAGGCTCTGGACTGATTCCATTCAAATGCTTTTCCTGTATGAAAGTGAGCAGTGAAAGCAACGATGGAGGCACCAATGTAAAGGGGATTGTGTGCTGAACATTTCCAGCACCAGCTTTCAATCCTGGCTCTTCTGCTGTGGGAGCAGAGGCCAAACGTTCGTGCTGTACTCGCTGTGCTGCTGGGCAGCTGAGAGACACCACCTGAGAATTTGGATTCAAATGGACTTTTAGGTATGAAACCGAGGAGAGACTGCAATGATGGTGACCCCGTTGCAAAGCTGCTTGTGTGCTGAAGAAGCAGAGCACTAGCTTTCCCTGCTGCTCCTTCTGCCGTGTGAGCAGATGCCACTGTTCATTCTGTGCTGACTGTGTTGCTGCGCAGCAGAGAGCAGGCTCTGGACTGATTCCATTCAAATGCTTTTCCTGTATGAAAGTGAGCAGTGAAAGCAACGATGAATGCACCAATGTAACAGGGATTGTGTGCTGAACAGGTCCAGCACCAGCTTTCAATCCTGGCTCTTCTGCTGTGGGAGCAGAGGCCAAACGTTCGTGCTGTACTCACTGTGCTGCTGGGCAGCTGAGAGACACCACCTGAGAATTTGGATTCAAATGGACTTTTAGGTATGAAACCGAGGAGAGACTGCAATGATGGTGACCCCGTTGCAAAGCTGCTTGTGTGCTGAAGAAGCAGAGCACTAGCTTTCCCTGCTGCTCCTTCTGCCGTGTGAGCAGATGCCACTGTTCATTCTGTGCTGACTGTGTTGCTGCGCAGCAGAGAGCAGGCTCTGGACTGATTCCATTCAAATGCTTTTCCTGTATGAAAGTGAGCAGTGAAAGCAACGATGGAGGCACCAGTATAAAGGGGATTGTGTGCTGAACAGGTCCAGCACCAGCTTTCAATCCTGGCTCTTCTGCTGTGGGAGCAGAGGCCAAACGTTCGTGCTGTACTCACTGTGCTGCTGGGCAGCTGAGAGACACCACCTGAGAATTTGGATTCAAATGGACTTTTAGGTATGAAACCGAGGAGAGACTGCAATGATGGTGACCCTGTTGCAAAGCTGCTTGTGTGCTGAAGAAGCAGAGCACTAGCTTTCCCTGCTGCTCCTTCTGCCGTGTGAGCAGATGCCACTGTTCATTCTGTGCTGACTGTGTTGCTGCGCAGCAGAGAGCAGGCTCTGGACTGATTCCATTCAAATGCTTTTCCTGTATGAAAGTGAGCAGTGAAAGCAACGATGGAGGCACCAATGTAAAGGGATTGTGTGCTGAACAGGTCCAGCACCAGCTTTCAATCCTGGCTCTTCTGCTGTGGGAGCAGAGGCCAAACGTTCGTGCTGTACTAACTGTGCTGCTGGGCAGCTGAGAGACACCACCTGAGAATTTGGATTCAAATGGACTTTTAGGTATGAAACCGAGGAGAGACTGCAATGATGGTGACCCCGTTGCAAAGCTGCTTGTGTGCTGAAGAAGCAGAGCACTAGCTTTCCCTGCTGCTCCTTCTGCCGTGTGAGCAGATGCCACTGTTCATTCTGTGCTGTGTTGATGCCAGCAGGGAGCAGGCTCTGGACTGATTCCATTCAAATGCTTTTCCTGTATGAAAGTGTTAGCAGTGAAAGCAACGATGGAGGCACCAATGTAAAGGGGATTGTGTGCTGAACAGGTCCAGCACCAGCTTTCAATCCTGGCTCTTCTGCTGTGGGAGCAGAGGCCAAACGTTCGTGCTGTACTCACTGTGCTGCTGGGCAGCTGAGAGACACCACCTGAGAATTTGGATTCAAATGGACTTTTAGGTATGAAACCGAGGAGAGACTGCAATGATGGTGACCCCGTTGCAAAGCTGCTTGTGTGCTGAAGAAGCAGAGCACTAGCTTTCCCTGCTGCTCCTTCTGCCGTGTGAGCAGATGCCACTGTTCATTCTGTGCTGACTGTGTTGCTGCGCAGCAGAGAGCAGGCTCTGGACTGATTCCATTCAAATGCTTTTCCTGTATGAAAGTGAGCAGTGAAAGCAACGATGGAGGCACCAATGTAAAGGGGATTGTGTGCTGAACAGGTCCAGCACCAGCTTTCAATCCTGGCTCTTCTGCTGTGGGAGCAGAGGCCAAACGTTCGTGCTGTACTCACTGTGCTGCTGGGCAGCTGAGAGACACCACCTGAGAATTTGGATTCAAATGGACTTTTAGGTATGAAACCGAGGAGAGACTGCAATGATGGTGACCCCGTTGCAAAGCTGCTTGTGTGCTGAAGAAGCAGAGCACTAGCTTTCCCTGCTGCTCCTTCTGCCGTGTGAGCAGATGCCACTGTTCATTCTGTGCTGACTGTGTTGCTGCGCAGCAGAGAGCAGGCTCTGGACTGATTCCATTCAAATGCTTTTCCTGTATGAAAGTGAGCAGTGAAAGCAACGATGGAGGCACCAATGTAAAGGGATTGTGTGCTGAACAGGTCCAGCACCAGCTTTCAATCCTGGCTCTTCTGCTGTGGGAGCAGAGGCCAAACGTTCGTGCTGTACTCACTGTGCTGCTGGGCAGCTGAGAGACACCACCTGAGAATTTGGATTCAAATGGACTTTTAGGTATGAAACCGAGGAGAGACTGCAATGATGGTGACCCT
>NW_026641932.1:0-1203 GCF_028554395.1 Pezoporus wallicus | reverse complement strand
TGCTGTGGGTGCAGAGGCCAAACGTTCCTTCTGTACTCGCTGTTCTTCTGGGCAGCTGAGAATGACCAGCTGAGAATTTGGATTCAAATGGACTTTTAGGTATGAAACCGAGGAGAGACAGCAATGATGGTGACACCGTTTCAAAGCTGACTGTGTGCTGAAGAGGCCCAGAACCAGCTTTCCCTGCTGGTCCTTCTGCTGTGGGAGCAGATGCCACTGTTCATTCTGCGCTGACTGTGTTGCTGCGCAGCAGAGAGCAGGTTCTGGACTGATTCCATTCAAATGCTTTTCCTGTATGTAAGTGAGCAGTGAAAGCAATGATGGAGGCACGGATGCAAAGGTGATTGTGTGCTGAACAGGCCCAGCACCAGCTTTCAATCCTGGCTCTTCTGCTGTGGGAGCAGAGGCCAAACGTTCGTGCTGTACTCACTGTGCTGCTGGGCAGCTGAGAGAGACCACCTGAGAATTTGGATTCAAATGGACTTTTAGGTATGAAACTGAGGAGAGACTGCAATGATGGTGACAGCGTTGCAAAGCTGACTGTGTGCTGAAGAGGCCCAGCACCAGCTTTCCCTGCTGGTCCTTCTGCTGTGGGAGCAGATGCCACTGTTCATTCTGTGCTGACTGTGTTGCTGCGCAGCAGAGAGCAGGCTTTGGACTGATTCCATTCAAATGCTTTTCCTGTATGAAAGTGAGCAGTGAAAGCAATGATGGAGGCACCGATGCAAAGGTGATTGTGTGCTGAACAGGCCCAGCACCAGCTTTCCCTGCTGGCTCTTCTGCTGTGGGAGCAGATGCCAAACGTTCATTCTGCGCAGACTGTGGTTCTGCGCAGCAGAGAGCAGGTTGTGGACTGATTGCATTCAAATGCTTTTCATGTATGAAAGTGAGCAGTGAAAGCAATGATGGAGGCACCAATGCAAAGGTGATTGTGTGCTGAACAGGCCCAGCACCAGCTTTCAATCCTGGATCTTCTGCTGTGGGAGCAGAGGCCAAACGTTAGTGCTGTACTCACTGTGCTGCTGGGCAGCTGAGAGAGACCACCCGAGAATTTGTATTCAAATGGACTTTTAGGTATTAAACCGAGGAGAGACTGCAATGATGGTGACACCGTTTCAAAGCTGACTGTGTGCTGAAGAGGCCCAGAACCAGCTTTCCCTGCTGGCCCTTCTGCTGTGGGAGCAGATGCCAAACGTTCATTCT
>NW_026641931.1:0-12063 GCF_028554395.1 Pezoporus wallicus | reverse complement strand
ATGTAAAGGCAGTGCAATTTAACTGCAACTTTATTAGGTTATAATCTGGTTCTCCAGTGTGTATTCAAGTAACTGCAGCTCTGAATTCACCAGGGCAGAGTCTAACCGGGTATGTCTGATCTCTCAACTCAGAGGCACTGTTATTTCTTGGTGAACAAGCAGTGGTGTCTGAAGGCAGTTTGGCTGCTGCCATGGCTCAGGGCTGTCTGTGCTGCCCATTTTAGAGCAGCTTTGCTCACAGAAGCCCTGGGCTGGCATGCTCAGGCCATCACATACCCAGTTTGGCTGAGTGGTTTCTTGCCTCTTCCTCCCTTTATCCCACTTTTATCTGGGATCATCCTCCTCATCCCGTGAGTGTCCTTGTCACCTCTCCGAGCAATCGGGACTGTGGTGGCTCCACAGAACAAAGCCCAGGAGGAAGCAGGCACTCAGCTGAGATTCCCAGATCATCCCTGTGGACTTAGGAATTAACCCCAGTGAGAGCTTTGTGCCCAAACCTCCCAGCAGCCGCGGGTACCCTCAGCTGTGCTCGCGGGTCCTGGATGCTGCTGAACAATTTCCATTTCCACTGCTGAAAGCGCCTGTCACCTTCCCCGCAGCACGATGACGCTGTTACTCCTGCACAGTCTGTGTCAGCGATAGCAACCAGGGATTTGCTGCGTCCGCACTGACCTCTGCTTAAACCTGTGCTTATTGCTTGCTGCCATTGATAAATGCAGGTAGTGGGTTTGCAGTGTGCTTCAGGGGAAGCTCTTAACCCTTCCAAGTGTTACTGTGCTCTCTGCCCTTGGTTGATGTCCAAAACTCAGGTCAGGACATCTCTGAGTACACACACAATTCACCTGGGAAAGGTGCTTAAATTGACCTGAGGTGGATGCTGTGCACAAGGCAGGTTGCCAGGGGAGCCTGGTGGGTGGGGATAGGAGCTTCAGAGCCTCTAGGACCTCGTGGTACAAGAGTATCCTCCCTCTGCAAGCATGGGCTCGCTTGGCAAAGGCTGGACAAAGAGAAGTGGACAGCTTGGAACAGTAAGTCAAGTGGGTGCTTACAGCAAGGAGCTGGCCTTGGGAGCTGTTGCTGGGGCTTAATGAGAACTCCCTTGAAGCTCTGGAACAGTGGGCAGTGATGCAGTGGCTGTGTAACAGTAGTTCATGGTCTCTCCTAATAGAAAAGTTGGGATAGGAGAGGAAATACTGATGTTGATCAAGGAACATGCACGGCTGATGCTCCCATCCAGAAATGCTGCAAGATCAAGTGAGATTTTAAGGAAGATTTTTGTATCCCTCCTAAAATGACTGTTAGAGTTAGGCTTAAAAGCTTCTCACTGCAGTCATAAACCCAGGAACACGTTCTCTGTATTCAGAACAGAAATGTTTTCATTAATCCTTGATTCAGAGCTTAGGCTTCCTTAAAACCCCCGTGCATTCCATGCCTTGTCATGGAAACAAGAGTGGGAAAAGCAAGTTGCCAACTCTGTGATCCATTCTGGTTTAAGGCTCGTCCGTGAGAACAGCGCAGCTTTCTCCTGGCAGATCTGGTGCTTTTGTTCTACAAAGCAGGTTCTTTACCCCAGTGTAACAGTCTTGAGCCCAGGAGGTCAGACTGCAGCACAGCACAGGGAGAGGTGGGGAAGAGCACAGCTGGAGACAGGGCTTAAAATGACTTGAGGCGATTGCCTTTAGAAACCAGAGAAATCCTTCCACCCACAAAATAACCAAGGAGCTGTTTTCTTTGCTTCGTTTGCCTTCAGTCCCAGTGAACTGAGGGACACTTCTCCGTTTCCCCACTAGAGTGGCAGCAGGAGCTCTGCTCGCTAGAGCTGCTTGGTTTGTCATTGCAGCTGCTTGTACTGAGCTCATTATTAGAGCTGCTCATACTTGGTTCTTCCCTGCTGCAGGTTCCCCTGCAGTGAGTGCTCCTTCCCCCAGCTGAAGGAACTCTCGCTATCAGCAGTAAGTGCAGGCACTGGAAGATCAGATGTCCAGGTGAACACAAAATGCAGGTACAAGGGGGGGCACAGACCACATGGTGCTCTGAAGCAAGGGGCAGCACTGCAACCCCTGGGTACTGTGCTTCTCGACAGGATTTGCTTTGGAGCTGTAAAGCTTTTGCTCAGACATTTTTAACAGCATTAGCTTTCAATCCCTTTGCTGCATTAAATAGAAGAGGAAAGCAAGGAAATGAGAGATGTAGGTGAGGCAGAAAGACAGCAAAGGAGCACTTTGCACTTTGATGCCTGCATAGGACCTGTGTCTGAGCATCCTTTGTTGCTGTTATTTTGGGGGTCCAGTCTGCATCCCTGGCTATTGCAATCCCCTGATTGCACCCCACTGGGACTGACTTTCCTAAATTCCCATCTTGTCTTGGGAACTTAATGGCACAGAATTCTATTTAGGTGTGATCCCTAAGAGCCTGCAGCTTATGGGTTTTTCAGCTGGCTGGACACATCAAGGAGCTGCAGTTCCTTTGAGGAGCAGGCCTTGGAGGCAGAGGAAAGGTATTAGCAATGTTAAATACACTGATTTTGATGTCAGCTCTTTGGGGATGTTTCAGGAAGGGTAAATTCTAGTTAAAATCATTACAAGAACGTTTAGACTGGATATTAGGAACAATTCCTTCCCCAGAGGGTGCTCAGGCATCCGGTACAGGCTGCCCAGGGCAGTGCTGCAGTCACCGTCCCTGCAAGTGTTCACACAGCCTGTGGATGAGGCCCTCAGTGCCATGGGTTAGTGGTGGCCTTGGCAGAGCTGGGGAATGGTTGGACTTAAAGGTCTTTTACAACCTCTTTGATTCTGTGATTCTATGATGCTGCGGGGCCAGCAGGAGCTGGGAGAAGGTGGCTTTCAGGTCAACGTCTTGTTCAAGGGCTCCTTTTGCAGAGTTTATGCCTAGGGATGAGTAACTTCTTCCTCAGGCTGGGAGATGCCTGTGTTTGCTCTGGTGGGCTTTCTGGTGCAGGGGCTGTGGTCAGCATCCACATGCTGGATGGAGCCGTGTGTTCACCCTACGCAGCTCTCGTGGTTGACCATCATGGGTCAGGGAGCGCAGGGCACGCAGCTGCTTGGGGAACCAAGAGGAGAGGTTTGTGGGGCAGTAGCAAGGGGTTTTGCAGTGGGTTTGACAGCATCCCAGCTGCCACCCCCTTCTGTTGTGGACACAAAGGTGACTGCACTGCAGCAAGCCTGCATCAGCAGCATCAGCCTCAGCAGCTGGGCTCTGTGCAGACAGCTTTGCTGTTGGGCCACTGTTGAATATTATCAGTGTCCAGCCTGTACCAAAATCTGCGTTTCCTACAGCAATCCTTGGATAGAGCCTGGAAAGCAGCAGGAAAGGGACCCTGCCAATTCCTACTGCGTTTCCCCACTCTACAGTTTGTGGGTCCCACCCGTGTGTGTCCTCTGAGCACTGGGTCCTGTTGTGGAAATACAGCCTGTGCTGTGTGGGCCCTTGGCTGGTGGTATCTGTGGGCCATGAAATAGGCCGTGGAGATGTTGAAAGGGCAGTTGTGAGCGTGGTGAGCTGGTAGCAGAACCCATCAGTGGCAATGTGGCAAATGAGTTTCTGCCTGTTATCAATGATAAGAGAGGTAATAATCCTCCTACTGGACTTACTACAGCCACTGAAAATATAGTAATGAAAATAAGCCCCATTGCCAGTATTTGAAGAGCTACAATCTGCATTTAGAAAAAGGTTTATGTGAATAGCAATTATTGTATTGTACATGGCTCTCTTTTGTCCCATCTCTTCTGATGTCAGCAAATGATGGTGCAGTTAATCCCAGAGGATTAAATGCTGCAGGGAAAGGACAGGGAAATTACACAGAAGTAAAACTCTGGCTGGTTTTGATTTGAAGTAAACTCGGGTTCTGTGTCACAAGAACATGCTGCCCACTCCACTGCCTACCTGCCTGCTCAGTATTCATAATGCCCACCAGCATTTGCCTTCCCAGAGCTGCACACGGTTGTCTGCCTGTAACACACACGCTGAGCTCTCGCCATTAGTTTACCTTGTCCTGGATGCCTGGAGCGTATCATTCCAATTACTGCAAGGATTTATGCCCTTTGCCCTTTGGGTTTGGCCAGTGATGGGAATGAAGAGGTGGTTTTGCCTAAATTCCTGCAAAAGCCACTCCTCTGACTGCTCATGGTTGAGCATTCGATACGTATTTTGTATCATCTCTTTGCTGCTGCAGTCCCTGATGATCTCTCATCTTTGTTCCCTGAAATAAAGCCTGTTAGCTAATGAGTTCCCTAATGATTATGCGAGTAATTGCTGCGTGAGCAATTGCTACTCTTTGCTATAGATGGGCAGGCTTGGAGCAGACTTTGGCACTTGAGCGCTCTTGCCGACGTTTCAATTTTGCGTTGGTATTTCTTGTTTCTCAAAGTTTTGTTTTTTTAAAAAACTTCTTTCTAAATCATCATCATCTCCTTGCAGGGTTGTTTGTTAGAACAAAAGTATCCGAATGGGACTGGGTGAGTTTGAGCTGTAGTTACGCCCGCACTGACTTGCGGCACCTCTCTCTTTCGGTGTAGGCAGTGACCGATATGAGTGATTAGGGAGCGCCGTTAGGATTGCAGTGAGGTGCGGAATGCGCAGTGACCCGGTTATATAAGCACCTGAACGCTTCCTGTGGGACCCCTTAGGGTTGCCCCATCAAGTGTGTTTTGTGGTCCTCTACAGAGAACTTTGTCTCCAAACCTGTTGCTGCTGTGAGTGCAGCAGCTTTGGTCTGTTTGCCCTTTTCTAGCCAGCAGTGAGTAGCTCTCAAACCAGAGTGGTTGTAACCGAAACTCAACAGTAGCCATGGACAGGAATGAAGCCTCCAGCAGCCCCATTCATTCGCAGGCATTTCCCCTCAAGTTATCAGGAAGGGTTTGCAGTGTGTGGACACACCGTGCCGTGGTGGGGAGGGCGATGGATGCTGAGCTGCCCTTTTTCAAGGAGGCAAAGGACAAGAGCTGACATTTTACTGGTTTATAACAAGGCTGGGTTGGACGGGGCTCGGAGCAACCTGCTCTAGGGGAAGGTGTCCCTGCCTGTGGCAGGGTTTGGAACGAGATGAGCTTGAAGGTCCTTCCAACCTCAACGTTCTATCGATTCTATGACAACAGGTATAGCAGAAAACATTTAGGACATTTGTTTGCTGTTGCTGGTTGTGTGGTTTTTCTCTAGATAGCCCCTGATATCACATGAAATGATTGTGGCTTCCAGTAACGTCTCCGTTCTGAGCACTGTCATGAAGAGGAATGAAGAAGTAACTCACTCCAGCAAGGAAACACGTCGAGGTCTGCTTGGTTATACTGAGCTTAGAGAAACCAAGAGTACTTCAGCCCCGAGCGCAGGGTCGGCTCTCACAACAAGCTGGGAGGAGGCAATATCCCTCTGCTTCCCAGGCTGCAGTGTTTCGGGCGTCCCTGCAAAATGATGCTCTTGGTGGTGTTCCTTAGTGCAGATCTGAAGTCTGTCCTCCTCTCTGAGCCTTCAGACCCCGTCACAAGGAGATGGACATTGTGGAAGGGGTGAGAGCACAAGGCTATCGATCAATCATCCTTTAAGGAGCCAGGAGAACTGAGACAGTGGTCTCAGAGGTCTGGGGAGGAAACTGTCACTCAGAGAGCCTGAGAATTAAAAGTGATTGATGGGTATGAAACTGGAAAGAACAGGTTAACTTAGCACTGAGGGCGAGCAGGCACCAAAATGACACAGAAAAAGACAAATCCTTTGATGCTCGAGACCTTAAAGCGAGTATCCTGAAAGAGGACCTGGTGCAGAAAGAGGGTGTTCCCCCTGCAGAAACCTCAATGGGAACCAGGGAAGAGCTTTGACTGGCTGGAGGCACTGACCTCCTTCCTTGCCCTGCAGCCCAAGCAGGTGGGTGCAAGGCCCAAAGGCTAGGGCAGGGCTGTGACATGCAGGGATCCCTCGGATGCAGTGCTGTAAAAAATGCCTACACTGTTGTCCCAAGTGTTAAAAGGGCGACATCTTCCTTTCTCCTGGTTCTGCAGGGTTGCCTTCTAATGTGCCTGGGTTTTCTTTTCAGTACAGGAGTAGAAAAATCACGGTCTCAAAGGAATTTCAGGCCCACCACAAGGCTTCAGAGGAATTCCTACAGCAATCCTTTGATAATGCCTGGAAAGCAGCAGGAAAGGGACCCTGCCAGTTCCTACTGGATTTCCCCACTCTGCAGTTTGTGGGTCCCACCTGTGTGTGTCCTCTAAGTACTGGGTCCTGTTGTGGAAATACAGATTGTGCTGTATGAGCCCTTGGCTAGTGGTGGTTTTGGGCCATGAAATAGGCAGTGAAGGTGTTGAAAGGGCAGTTGTGAGCGTGGTAAGCTGGTAGCAGAAGCCATCAGTGGCAATGTGGCAAATGAGTTTCTGCCTGTTATCAATGATAAGAGAGGTAATAATCCTCCTACTGGACTTACTACAGCCACTGAAAATATAGTAATGAAAATAAGCCCCATTGCCAGTATTTGAAGAGCTACAATCTGCATTTAGAAAAAGGTTTATGTGAATAGCAATTATTGTATTGTACATGGCTCTCTTTTGTCCCATCTCTTCTGATGTCAGCAAATGATGGTGCAGTTAATCCCAGAGGATTAAATGCTGCAGGGAAAGGACAGGGAAATTACACAGAAGTAAAACTCTGGCTGGTTTTGATTTGAAGTAAACTCGGGTTCTGTGTCACAAGAACATGCTGCCCACTCCACTGCCTACCTGCCTGCTCAGTATTCATAATGCCCACCAGCATTTGCCTTCCCAGAGCTGCACACGGTTGTCTGCCTGTAACACACACGATGAGCTCTCGCCATTAGTTTACCTTGTCCTGGATGCCTGGAGCGTATCATTCCAATTACTGCAAGGATTTATGCCCTTTGCCCTTTGGGTTTGGCCAGTGATGGGAATGAAGAGGTGGTTTTGCCTAAATTCCTGCAAAAGCCACTCCTCTGACTGCTCATGGTTGAGCATTCGATACGTATTTTGTATCATCTCTTTGCTGCTGCAGTCCCTGATGATCTCTCATCTTTGTTCCCTGAAATAAAGCCTGTTAGCTAATGAGTTCCCTAATGATTATGCGAGTAATTGCTGCGTGAGCAATTGCTACTCTTTGCTATAGATGGGCAGGCTTGGAGCAGACTTTGGCACTTGACCGCTCTTGCCGACGTTTCAATTTTGCGTTGGTATTTCTTGTTTCTCAAAGTTTTGGTTTTTTAAAAAACTTCTTTCTAAATCATCATCATCTCCTTGCAGGGTTGTTTGTTAGAACAAAAGTATCCGAATGGGACTGGGTGAGTTTGAGCGGTAGTTACGCCCGCACTGACTTGCGGCACCTCTCTCTTTCGGTGTAGGCAGTGACCGATATGAGTGATTAGGGAGCGCCGTTAGGATTGCAGTGAGGTGCGGAATGCGCAGTGACCCGGTTATATAAGCACCTGAACGTTTCCTGTGGGACCCCTTAGGGTTGCCCCATCAAGTGTGTTTTGTGGTCCTCTACAGAGAACTTTGTCTCCAAACTTGTCGCTGCTGTGAGTGCAGCAGCTTTGGTCTGTTTGCCCTTTTCTAGCCAGCAGCGAGTAGCTCTCAAACGAGAGTGGCTGTAACTGAAGCTCAACAGTAGCCATGGACAGGAATGAAGCCTCCAGCAGCCCCATTCATTCGCAGGCATTTCCCCTCAAGTTATCAGGAAGGGTTTGCAGTGTGTGGACACACCGTGCCGTGGTGGGGAGGGCGATGGATGCTGAGCTGCCCTTTTTCAAGGAGGCAAAGGACAAGAGCTGACATTTTACTGGTTTATAACAAGGCTGGGTTGGACGGGGCTCGGAGCAACCTGCTCTAGGGGAAGGTGTCCCTGCCTGTGGCAGGGTTTGGAACGAGCTGAGCTTGAAGGTCCTTCCAACCTCAACTGTTCTATCGATTCTATGACAACAGGTATAGCAGAAAACATTTAGGACATTTGTTTGCTGTTGCTGGTTGTGTGGTTTTTCTCTAGATAGCCCCTGATATCACATGAAATGATTGTGGCTTCCAGTAACGTCTCCGTTCTGAGCACTGTCATGAAGAGGAATGAAGAAGTAACTCACTCCAGCAAGGAAACACGTCGAGGTCTGCTTGGTTATACTGAGCTTAGAGAAACCAAGAGTACTTCAGCCCCGAGCGCAGGGTCGGCTCTCACAACAAGCTGGGAGGAGCCAATACCCCTCTGCTTCCCAGGCTGCAGTGTTTCGAGCGTCCCTGCAAAATGATGCTCTTGGTGGTGTTCCTTAGTGCAGATCTGAAGTCTGTCCTCCTCTCTGAGCCTTCAGACCCCGTCACAAGGAGATGGGCATTGTGGAAGGGGTGAGAGCACAAGGCTATCGATCAATCATCCTTAAGGAGCCAGGAGAACTGAGACAGTGGTCTCAGAGGTCTGGGGAGGAAACTGTCACTCAGAGAGCCTGAGAATTAAAAGTGATTGATGGGTATGAAACTGGAAAGAACAGGTTAACTTAGCACTGAGGGCGAGCAGGCACCAAAATGACACAGAAAAAGACAAATCCTTTGATGCTCGAGACCTTAAAGCGAGTATCCTGAAAGAGGACCTGGTGCAGAAAGAGGGTGTTCCCCCTGCAGAAACCTCAATGGGAACCAGGGAAGAGCTTTGGCTGGCTGGAGGCACTGACCTCCTTCCTTGCCCTGCAGCCCAAGCAGGTGGGTGCAAGGCCCAAAGGCTAGGGCAGGGCTGTGACATGCAGGGATCCCTAGGATGCAGTGCTGTAAAAAATGCCTACACTGTTGTCCCAAGTGTTAAAAGGGCGACATCTTCCTTTCTCCTGGTTCTGCAGGGTTGCCTTCTAATGCGCCTGGGTTTTCTTTTCAGTACAGGAGTAGAAAAATCACGGTCTCAAAGGAATTTCAGGCCCACCACAAGGCTTCAGAGGAAAACCTCTCCAAGGAGCCTCCTCAGTCTGTCCTCTCCCCCAGTGCCCCAGCAGGACTTCACATCATGAACTGTTTGACTGCTGGTTTATAATATATAATATGGTATATATTATATACACACCATATATTACATGGTATATATTATATATGTTATATATTATTATATAAAAAACATATTATTTATACTAAATATGACATTATTGTATGATGTATTATAGATAAAACTATATAATAGAAATTATAATTATCAAATTAAATATCTATCTTTTATTATAAATAATATATTATTATAGTATAATCATATATAATAATCTAATATCTATATTTTATAATAGATTATATTATATATTATATATATATATAATTATATGATATATTATGGATAATATTAGATAATATATGATATAATATATAGCATAAATATAATATCTATTATATTATATAATGTATATTTTATTATAATAAAAATAATACATAAAACCTTATATATAATATATTAAATATTTATTATATACAAGAAATATTATAATATATATGATAAACTATAATATATTATATATTATATGCATATTATATGTATAACAATATATAATTATATTATTCATAGTAATTATAATGATATAGAATATATTTATAATTTAAATTAATGATATAATATAATAATATATTATAATAATAAAATAACGGAAATAACGTAAGATGATATTATAATTTCAATTAAGATATAATTGTATCTTATCATTAGAATTATATTATTATATAATATAAATATATTATTTTTCTCTAATATAATTATATAAATAATTATAGTACTATGATAATATAAGATTTTATATAGAATTATATTGTATAGTATATATTAGTATACGAAATATAATTATATTATATAATAAATGAGGGAAATATATAATCTATAATGATATATTATAGATATTAGTAGATAATATATAATTATATGGTATATTATGATATATAGCATATACTATACAGTATATAATGAATAATGGTGGTATACAAGTCACCAATAACACTATGGCAATGACAGTGCAATGTGGTTTTGGGATGCAGGAGGTGTCTGTGATTCACACAAGGTGGCAGAGGCAGGCCAGTAACTCAAAAACGGTTTCTCTCATTTCTGGTCTACAAAGTAGTGAATACCTGGAAAGAGAATATAAAAGAATATAAGAAAATATAACCATAAGTGAAGGGAAGAGACTAAGAGAATATAGGAGAATATAAGAGAAAAGAGTATCAGGGACAGGAGGGGCAGAGAGACAGACAGGAAGGGAAGAGACTGTAAGAGAATATTAGAGAAGACAAGAGAAAAGAAATGTGCTCCTGGCCTGATAACATCTTTATTATTTCAGGACAACTATTTAATTTCATTACAAGCAGGAATCTTTAAATACATACAGTCTTGTCTGTCATGGAGCTTCAAACCTTTGCAGCAGCCTTCAAGCTGTGAGAGGCAGCTACACAAGCAAGCAGCTGAGCAGTGATCTCTCATAGCCACCCATCAGTGTTAGCTGTGCAGCGGCACTAATGCCGCCCAGAGTAGATAAGCTCTGGCAGCAGCCACCGAACGGGAGGGGATGCTGTTGTGTGCACGGAATGCAGAGGCGAATTCCCAAAGCGCCTGCTGGGTGTGCGCTAAGTAGCAGTTACAGGAGCTTTCCATTCACATCCCCAGTGGCCTTACCTCTTCCTCCCCTGCCCCTCTGCCATGCTTCACTGCAGCATCCAAGGAACTTGTCCCTGTATGCCTGGCTTCATGGGCACACTGCGTGCTGTGCAGCATGCATCTCCTGCAAGGCTGGGCTTCCTAGAGGCTGTGATCACCAGGGTGCAGCAGAGGCATCGGTACGGAGGGGTCTCTGGAAAGGTGCTGTTTGCCCGCACGCACTGCTCTGTAACGGTATGTTCTCGAAATCGGGGCATAAATACACATCTCTGTCCCTGCGAGTGGTACCCAGGGCTGCCAGGAAAGGGAGTCTGTGAAACAGGCTGTGCGTGTTCTGGTCTGTAAGCCCCCCCATCAGCTGTGGTACAGTAGAAGTGCTGTCACTGTAAAATGTTCAGCAGATGATACCCTTTAGTGATCTAGAAACCTGCACTACTGCTGCAGGCCTGGCAGGCTAGGAAAGGCAGATAAATCTGGGGCTATGCACATGAAAGCCCTACATCCTGCTGTGGTTCAAGCGTCATTTTTCTTATAGGTAAATGGAAGAGCAGCCTCAGACCTCCTGCTGGGCTCAGGGGTCCATCAGCTGCACCAGAGAAGCGTTTCTTTCAAGATGTGATGCTTGCTACGCTGATAAATGACCAGTTCAAATAGGTTGAAATGAAAGTGAATGTCCCCGGAGCTGGTTCCCCAGAAGTGCAATGAAATGTTTCAGCTGGTCAGGTACTAAGAGTAAATAAGCAGCAAGACAATTCCCCATCAGCTGTGTTGCACGTTGATCTTCAGTACCAATTAAATAACCCACTACCGAGCCCTTCAGGGCCTGCAGCTCTCCTTTAACCCTTCTATTTCTGTCAATGCAGGGTACAAGAAGTGAGGCTCTTTGGCACCCATGTGAGATGCCAAGGCCTTGGTTCAGTTGCCAGCCTGAAGCCTGTGCTCAAAGAGGAGTGCAGGCTGCAGCCCTGTCACCGGCCCCATCGTGGCCATCTCCAGCTCCATCCCTGCCCCAAGCACCCAACCCATCTCAAGAGGCCATTTTGGTGCAGCAGAGGGTTGAGGAGGGTTGAGGAGATTTTGTTCAGCCTAGAGAGAGTCTACACTCTGTGCCAAGGTGCTTGGTGCACCCACCTCCCTGCCCAGCGCTGTGCAAGCACAACCCAACCAGCACTCAGCTGGAGGGCCCTGCCCGGGATGGTCTAATACCAGATATCACATCTTCCAGCTTGCTTAGCTTAGGTTTCAGCACAGCATTTCAGATCCACAGCTGCTGAGCATCACTACCCACAGCAACCAGGTACCTGATGCTCCTCTGCCTCCCTCCAGCCACAGCAGGACCCTGAGCAGCAGTTGACAGAGAACAAGAGAACGAAGCTGTAGGTTTAGGGCCACAGAATCAGCAGCGGGTGTCAGCAGAGGCAGGACATGTGGGGGCTGTGCAGCCACGTGAACAGGAGC
>NW_026641930.1:0-1192 GCF_028554395.1 Pezoporus wallicus | reverse complement strand
GTGAGCAGATGCCCCTGTTCATTCTGTGCTGTGTTGCTGCCAGCAGGGAGCAGGCTCTGGACTGATTCTATTCAAATGCTTTTCCTGTACGAGTGTTAGCAGTGAAAGCAACGATGGATGCACCAATGTAAAGGGGATTGTGTGCTGAACAGGTCCAGCACCAGCTTTCAATCCTTGCTCTTCTGCTGTGGGAGCAGATGCCAAACGTTCGTGCTGTACTCACTGTGCTGCTGGGCAGCTGAGACCGCTTGAGAATTTGGATTCAAATGGACTTTTAGGTATGAAACCGAGGAGAGACTGCAATGATGGTGACCCCGTTGCAAAGCTGCTTGTGTGCTGAAGAAGCAGAGCACTAGCTTTCCCTGCTGCTCCTTCTGCCGTGTGAGCAGATGCCACTGTTCATTCTGTGCTGACTGTGTTGCTGCGCAGCAGAGAGCAGCCTCTGGACTGATTCCATTCAAATGCTTTTCCTGTATGAAAGTGAGCAGTGAAAGCAACGATGGAGGCACCAATGTCTAGGTGATTGTGTGCTGAACAGGTCCAGCACCAGCTTTCAATCCTGGCTCTTCTGCTGTGGGAGCAGAGGCCAAACGTTCGTGCTGTACTCACTGTGCTGCTGGGCAGCTGAGAGACACCACCTGAGAATTTGGATTCAAATGGACTTTTAGGTATGAAACCGAGGAGAGACTGCAATGATGGTGACCCCGTTGCAAAGCTGCTTGTGTGCTGAAGAAGCAGAGCACTAGCTTTCCCTGCTGCTCCTTCTGCCGTGTGAGCAGATGCCACTGTTCATTCTGTGCTGACTGTGTTGCTGCGCAGCAGAGAGCAGCCTCTGGACTGATTCCATTCAAATGCTTTTCCTGTATGAAAGTGAGCAGTGAAAGCAACGATGAATGCACCAATGTAAAGGGGATTGTGTGCTGAACAGGTCCAGCACCAGCTTTCAATCCTGGCTCTTCTGCTGTGGGAGCAGAGGCCAAACGTTCGTGCTGTACTAACTGTGCTGCTGGGCAGCTGAGAGACACCACCTGAGAATTTGGATTCAAATGGACTTTTAGGTATGAAACCGAGGAGAGACTGCAATGATGGTGACCCCGTTGCAAAGCTGCTTGTGTGCTGAAGAGACACAGCACTAGCTTTCCCTGCTGCTCCTTCTGCCGTGTGAGCAGATGCCCCTGTTCATTCTGTGCTG
>NW_026641929.1:0-1213 GCF_028554395.1 Pezoporus wallicus | reverse complement strand
CAGAAGGACCAGCAGGAAAGCTAGTGCTGGGCTTCTTCAGCACACAAGCAGCTTTGCAACGGGGTCACCATCATTGCAGTCTCTCCTCGGTTTCATACCTAAAAGTCCATTTGAATCCAAATTCTCAGGTGGTCTCTCTCAGCTGCCCAGCAGCACAGTGAGTACAGCACGAACGTTTGGCATCTGCTCCCACAGCAGAAGAGCAAGGATTGAAAGCTGGTGCTGGACCTGTTCAGCACACAATCACCTTTACATTGGTGCCTCCATCGTTGCTTTCACTGCTAACACTCATACAGGAAAAGCATTTGAATGGAATCAGTCCAGAGCCTGCTCCCTGCTGGCAGCAACACAGCACAGAATGAACAGTGGCATCTGCTCACACGGCAGAAGGACCAGCAGGGAAAGCTAGTGCTGTGTCTCTTCAGCACACAAGGAGCTTTGCAACGGGGTCACCATCATTGCAGTCTCTCCTCGGTTTCATACCTAAAAGTCCATTTGAATCCAAATTCTCAGGTGGTCTCTCTCAGCTGCCCAGCAGCACAGTGAGTACAGCACGAACGTTTGGCATCTGCTCCCACAGCAGAAGAGCAAGGATTGAAAGCTGGTGCTGGACCTGTTCAGCACACAATCCCCTTTACATTGGTGCCTCCATCGTTGCTTTCACTGCTAACACTCATACAGGAAAAGCATTTGAATGGAATCAGTCCAGAGCCTGCTCCCTGCTGGCAGCAACACAGCACAGAATGAACAGTGGCATCTGCTCACACGGCAGAAGGACCAGCAGGGAAAGCTTGTCCTGTGTCCCTTCAGCACACAAGCAGCTTTGCAACGGGGTCACCATCATTGCAGTCTCTCCTCGGTTTCATACCTAAAAGTCCATTTGAATCCAAATTCTCAGGTGGTCTCTCTCAGCTGCCCAGCAGCACAGTGAGTACAGCACGAACGTTTGGCATCTGCTCCCACAGCAGAAGAGCAAGGATTGAAAGCTGGTGCTGGACCTGTTCAGCACACAATCACCTTTACATTGGTGCCTCCATCGTTGCTTTCACTGCTAACACTCATACAGGAAAAGCATTTGAATAGAATCAGTCCAGAGCCTGCTCCCTGCTGGCAGCAACACAGCACAGAATGAACAGTGGCATCTGCTCACACGGCAGAAGGACCAGCAGGGAAAGCTAGTGCTGTGTCTCTTCAGCACACAAGGAGCTTTGCA
>NW_026641928.1:0-12224 GCF_028554395.1 Pezoporus wallicus | reverse complement strand
GAGAGAACTGAGGAGTCTGGCTCTGGAGGTGGACCTCACCCCTTCAGCAAAGGGTCATCAAATAATGATGACTTAAGCATGGCTCTGCTTGTCAGATACCAGCCACGCACACTCCTGCTTTGCTCTCTGGTGTAACTCTGTCAAGTGATGATTAATGTTAGGCAGGAAAAATCAATGAGGATTTATTCTACCTGTCGTAAGCTGTGATATTAGGAGCTGCTGATTTCTCCCAGGCAGAATTTATGTTTGATCAAGCCTGAATGTATCTTTTGTCTCCAAGTTAGGCATTGTGTCTAAAGCAAAGTGAGGTGAGAAATCCTGGTTCTGCACCATCCTACCCTAAGGAAAGCCACATTTGCTCTCAAAGAGCTCCTCCTGGGTCACAGAGAACAGCTATTTATTCCTCATGTACTCACCCTGGACTGGCAGCACCCAAAAGATGAGAAATAATTCCCTTTTCCCAGCAGTTACTGGGGAATTCAAGGACTTCCATGTGTCAATGGCTTGAGAGGAACTAGGAGGAACCCTGCAGTTTATTCATTCTGGTGTTGTCCTCCCTCCTTTGCTGTTGCCCTCCCTCCTTTGCCTTAAAATATCTACTTGCTTCTAAGTGTGCTCGTGATGGTTGTGGTGTTTAGCCTTGGGTACTTGGTGTTTTCCTCTCTCAAAGGGAATTTACCTTATATTGACTTGTATGTATGTAAGTGGTGTAACTGATTGATAGACAAAACCTGATATTCTTAACATTATTGAGGGATTTGGGCCTATTTAGCATTTCAATTTGAAGACATAAATCAGGCAAACTGCTTGTAGGTTCACTATGGTTGAAGATGATTATACGTCCCACTCTGAGCTTATTCTCCTGGGCTTCACAAACAGGGAAGACCTGTGGGTGATGTGCTTTGTCTTATTCCTTGCCATCTATGTGGTTACCTTCATAGGAAACCTGGGAGTAATTGCATTAATCAGAATGGATTCCTACCTACACACCCCCATGTACTTCTTCCTAAGCCACTTGTCTCTCCTGGATGTCTGCTACTCCTCTACCATCATCCCTCAAGCCTTGCTCGATGTTCTAGTGGAGCAGAAGGTGATTTCCTTCATTAGATGTGCCACTCAGCTCTTCTGCTTTGCAACCTGTGCCACCACCGAGTGCTACGTGCTGGCTGCTATGATCGCTACATGGCCATTTGTAACCCCCTTCTCTACTCCACAGTCATGTCCCAAAGGCTTTGCATTGGGATGTTGGCTGGTTCCTACTTAGCTGGCCTGATCAGCTCTACCATACACACGGTTTCCATATCTCGTCTCCCGTTCTGTCGGTCCAAGACGATCAATCACTTCTTCTGTGATGGACCACCACTGCTAGCCCTCTCCTGCTCTGACACCCCTGCCATTGAGGTGATGGTTGCTGCCGTGGTGGGGTTCAAGGTACTGAGCACCACGGTCTTCATCCTCATCTCCTACTTGTTGGTCCTTTCCATTGTCATGCGGATTCAGTCTGTGGCTGGTCGATGTAAAGCTTTCTCCACCTGTGCCTCTCACTTCATCTCCATTGCTTTGTACTACGGCAGCTCCCTCTTCATGTACCTGCGCCCTAGGTCCCGGCAGTCCTCAAAGCATGATGAGGTGGTCTCCATGCTGTACTCTGTGGCTGTCCCCATGCTGAACCTGCTCATCTACAGCCTAAGAAATGCAGATATGAAGAATGCCATGAGGACAGCAAAAAGTAGAGTCTTCTCCTCTTTGTCCATTCATGGTTCCTAGTCAGCTGAAAGGAGAGCACTACCCTGCCCTGGTGAGAAGCAGCAGGATGGATATTGCACCTTCAAGGATGGTTCGATATTGCACCTTAATGAGGATGGTTGGATATAGCACCTTCAAGTATGCTTGGATATAGCACCTGCACAAAGAAGGGACTAAACATACTTGGAAGCATGACAGCTGGAAAACACGCTTCTCCTTAAACCAAGGCTACATTCTGTGCTGGCATGGACAGGACTTTCTCTGGCTGCAGCCTGAGACCTGACAGTGACTGTGTACTGGAAAGAAAGTTGTCCAAAGTGATTGTTACTTAAATAGTACTTGAAGTTAATATATTTTATTATTTAAATGCTATTAAACATAACAATAAACTTTACTTCAGGCTTCAGAGAGCAAAAGGGAGAAGGTGATGGATTTGCCCTGCTGGCATCAAACCAACTGGTATCTGAGCTCATGTTTTATATTAGCAAATGATTTCTGGTGTTATTTCTGTTTTTAAGGAAATATTAACTGGTATTTCCAGGTATTTCAACTCCAGCCCACAAGGTTTGGTCACGTGAAATGACAGAGGGGATATTGAGGTGAGCTCTTAGGCAGAAGCTCTTCCCTGTGAGGGTGCTGAGGCGCTGGCACAGGGTGCCCAGAGAAGCTGAGGCTGTCGCATCCTTGCCAGTTTTCAAGGCCAGGTTGGACACAGGGGCTTGGAGTGAGCTGCTCTAGTGGAAGGGGTCCAAGCCCATATCAGGGGTTGGAGCTGGATGAGCTTTAAGGTCCCTTCCAACACAAACTAGGATGCGATTGTAAGAAATAAAGCTTTGACAGTCTGTTGGTCAACAAAGCCCTTGTGCTAAATGGGGACATGTCATATCTGAGCCTCTGCTCTGCTGCAAATTTAAGTAGGGGTGTAAAGAGCCTGAGTGCTTTTAGGAGGGAGCATCAGGGGTCTTCCTCCCTCCTGAACAGCCAAGGTGCTGCTGGCGTGGGTATCCTGATAAAGCTGATAGGACTGTCTGCTTCTAGGACTTCAAGCTGCATTATTCACCCTGCACAAGTGCACCCACGTATTCTTAGTGCCTGGTTTTGAATTCATGTAGCTCTTTTAAATAATCTTTGAATTATATATTGTTCTTTTCTAAATTTGGTTCAGGGTTATTTCTCCCTCTGTTATATTGATTTTCCCACTTCACAAGCCTTGGTTTTCACCCAGCACCCGATGGGGAAGAAAGACATTCAAAACCACTCAGAAATCCTTTTCGACCCTCCTCCAGTGCATCTCCTGGACTGTCAGTCTGGTGCCTTCCAGCAGAAAAACAGGTTGACATTGAAAACATCTAAAGCCGTCTGTGTACTTCTTCCTTCCCCACACTTTCATAGCTCGGTTTTCTCCTCTCATTGCCCCATCCTTTGTCTTTTCTAAATGTCTGGGACAAGGTTATCATTCAATATTTCTACTAAGAGTTTTATAATGTCTCTTCATCTAGGAGAAGCATTCAGGACACACCGGCACTCAGGATTCTTCAGATGAAGACTGGGAAATATGACTTCATCCTGATATATCCTCAAAGCAGCCATGTTTTGAACCAATGCTTTTGACCAAAGTGTTGTACAATCACTAGTAAAGTGTATGGAAATAAATGCACCTGATGGAAAGGACTCCTCATGACCAGCACAAACCATCTACACAGAGGATGCTTTGTTGTGCTTGTTTTCAGCTCCCTTCAATGCAATATTAGATGATCTCTGTGAATGTAAAGGGCTTCCTCAGGGAAACACTGAAAGGAAGATGTATGTGACAGATGGGGAAATACAAAGCAAAGTGTCCTGGGCCTGTCTTCCTGGGTAGGTCTCTGCAGGAGAACTGGTCTTGGAGGTGTTGATGCAGCCAGAAGGAGTTTGGGGAGAGAGGAATTGAGAGGTTTTTTTGCTGATCAAGTCAAACTAATTATCCGATGGAGGAGGGTCCTTTGGGAGAACAGTTTGCACAACACAAGCCTCTGAGGTAATGCCTCCTGTGAGATAAAACCCCTCCACCAGCCAGCCTGGAGCATCCTGCTCCCAGGCATCTCTCCTTCAACCCATCGCATGGTCTCCAGGAGGAGCTGCAGGCACTGCATTCACCACCACCTTCCTCTTTAACCAAGCAGGTACAAAAGGGTTTGATGGGTGGTGGGTCCAGTTTGACCCTGGTCATGCTGCCTCTCACATGCTTGATGGCATGTTGAATTTCACTCTTCTTCAGGGACTGTATTGATAGGGCAAGGGGTGATGGGTTTAAACTGAAACAGGGAAATTCAGGTTGGAAATAAGGAAGAAATTCTTCCCTGTGAGGGTGCTGAGGCGCTGGCACAGGGTTCCCAGAGAAGCTGTGGCTGCCCCATCCCTGGCAGTGTTCAAGGCCAGGTTGGACACAGGGGCTTGGAGCAGGCTGCTCTAGTGGAAGGTGTCCCTGCCCGTGTCAGGGTTTGGACCTGTGTGAGCTTTAATTTCCTTTCAACCCAAACCATTCTATGCTAACCCATGGTGTAAATAAAAGTGTCCTAGTATGGGGTAGGTTTGCTTCAAAACCACCAATGTTCCTGACCCCATCTACAACAGATTTAGCGATATTTTAGCATGAGAATATCCAAGCTAAAGCCTTAAAATTTTGGTTTATATATGGCATATTTTGTGTTTTAAACCCTTAGGTGGATATTTGGGTTGGTCATAGGCAGCTCACTGCAACCACAGCAAAGCTCTTCTGGAGCCAAGTCCACTGCTTTCCCTTAACATTATGCAGGGTGGGGGTGTTCAAAAGCAGATAAACTTAGAACCTAAAGGAAATTTCAAGTACATGGCTTTGTGTGGTGTTGAAAAGGATGCAGCACAAGTAATGAATCTACGGAAGAGCACTGATCCACTCGGAAAAAAAAAAAACAAAAAAGAGAGAAAAATAAACCTTAAAATTCCCAGAAATCAGTGAAGAAAATACAACATCTTTTCTGTTTTCCACATTTTGAGATGCACTTCTTTGATTTTATTGTATTACGTTTGGATAGACATGATGTTTTGCAGTGTTTCATTAGTGATGTGTATATCAATCATGGTAAAATTATTCTCTTTTAATTTCAGGTTGTGTAATGAGCTCCTTCACCTCTTTGACTTCAGATCTTGGGCTACACACAGAAATACACCATTACAAATACACCATTTGCCATTGCATTTACTTTATGGATTAAACTCCAACTGAACTTCCACATTATTTCTCTGGTAGTTATGTATTTCTGTGATTCCTTTCATTTCAATCCAAATCCATCAACTTGTTGAAATGACAGATACAGGAAACCTCACTGTTCTAAACAGCTTCATCCTCTTGGGTTTCTCTGATGCCCCAGAGCTACAAACCACCATCTTCACAGTCTTCTTATCCCTCTATGTTTTAATGGTGCTGGGGAACCTGACGATGATCCTGCTGATCAACACTGACCCCCACCTCCACATCCCCATGTACTTCTTCCTGAGCCACTTATCTTGCATGGATGTTTGCCTTTCCTCTGCTATCATCCCAAAAGCTCTAGAGACCTTCCTGCTGGGGAGAAGCCACATCTCCTTTTGGGGTTGCTTTGCCCAGATGTATATTTTCATGGCTCTGGCTATCTGTGAGAGCTTCCTGCTTGGGGTAATGGCTTACGACCGATACACGGCCGTGTGCAAGCCCCTGCTCTATACCACTACCATGACCAGGGCGCGTTGCTATGGCATGATGGTGCTGGTGTACACCATCGGGTTCCTCACCTCCCTGGTGCACACCACGCTGGCGGGGAGGTTGTCCTTCTGTCAGGCCAGGAGCATCAACCACTTCTTCTGTGAGCTGCCCACCCTCCTGCAGCTCTCCTGCTCAGACACCCACAGAAACAAGTTTGTGCTGGTGTCCAGTGTTACGTTTAACGGCATGGTCTCTCTCCTGATGATCCTGGTGTCCTACATCTACATCCTCCACACTGTCTTGCAAATCCCTTTGGCCACGAGGAGGCTGAAGGTCTTCTCTACCTGCGCCTCCCACTTGGCTGCCATCACCATCTTCTATGCACCCGGGATCCTCACCTATGTCCAGCCTCATGAGGCATCCTCATGGGATCAGGCAAAGCTGGTGTCGGTGTGTTACTGCATCCTCACCCCAACCCTCAACCCCCTCATCTACAGCCTGAGGAACAAGGAGGTGAAGGGGGCTCTGAGGAGTCTGTGGGAGAGAAAGCTGCTGCCACATCTATGCAGGGTTTGAAAGCACATTTGGAGCCCTTCAGTACTGTGGAGGTAAGGAAGGAATATGTGGAATATGTGATTATGGAACTGAGCATTACTGGCCATTATTGGTCATTCTTGCTCACTACTGGTCATTATTACAGATAAGGAGATCATACAGCAAGTGCAGAGTATGGAGAACCAGCACAACGAATGGTTCTCTTCAAACAGGTTCAGGTGGTTTTAAGCGAGGCCTGAGCCTTCAGTAATTCATCCAAATATGTATCAGGTATTTAATAGCAGGACTGAGACGGCACCATTCTGTTTTGTGTTTAAATTGTGCTAAATGAAATTAGAGCCCTCAAAAAGGAGGCTCAGACTTCACATAAGGCACTGACCACTGTCTCCATTGCCTGCTTTATAAGCATTTCCTCAATGATGAACTGCGGGAAGGTCAAGAGGATTTGATCCAGCTCTGCTGTCCCCAACACAAGGTGGACATGGAGCTGCTGGAGAAAGTCCAGAGATGCAACAAGGATGCTCAGGGGCTGGAGCAGCTCCTGTATGGAGACAAGCTGAGAACATTGGGTCTGTGCAGCCTGCAGAACAGAAGCTGTGTGGAGACCTCAGAGCAGCTTCCAGTGTCTGAAGGGGGCTACAATAAACCTGCAGGAGTCTGAGGGGAATGTCTTGAACTTGGCAGAGGGGAGACTGAGATGAGCTCTTAGGCAGAAGCTCTTCCCTGGGAGGGTGCTGAGGCGCTGGCACAGGGTGCCCAGAGAAGCTGTGGCTGCCCCATCCCTGGCAGTGTTCAAGGCCAGGTTGGACACAGGGGCTTGGAGTAAGCTGCTCTAGTGGAAGGTGTCCTTGTCCGTGGTAGGTGTTGGAGCTGGATGAGCTTTAAGGTCCCTTCCAACCCAAACCAGGCTGGGATTCTGTGAAATAAAGTTCTGACAGTCTGTTGGTCAACAAAGCCCTTGTGCTAAATGGGGACAAGTCATATCTGAGCCTCTGCTCTGCCGAGAATTTAAGTAGGGGTGTAAAGAGCCTGAGTGCAGGTGAGAGGGAAGATCAGGGGTCTTCCTCTCCCCTGAACACCCAAGGTGCTGCTTGCCTGGGCATCTTCACGAAGCTGATAGAGCAAGTGCAGTACTCAGCTGTCTGCTTCTGGGATTTCAAGCAGCATTATTCACCCTGCACAAGCACACCCAGGTATTCTCAGTGCCTCTTTCCAGATTCATGTAGTTCTTTTCAATAATCTTTGAATTATATTATTCTTCTTTTCTAAATTAGGTTGAGGGTTATTTCTCCCTCTGCTATACTGATTTTCCCACTTCACAAGCCTTCAGTTTAGCCCAGTACTCAATGGGCAAGAAAGACATTCAAAACCACACAGAAATCCTTTTCTACCCTCCTTCAGTGCATCTCCTGGACTGTCAGTCTGGTGCCTTCCAGCAGAAAAACAGGTTGACATTGAAAACATCTAAAGCCATCTACATTCTTCTCTTTCTTCCTTCCCCACACATTCATAGCTCAGTTTTCTCCTCCCATTGCCCCATCCTTTGACTTTTCTAAATGTCTGGGACAAGGTTATTATTTAATATTTCTACTAAGGGTTTTATAATGTCTCTTCATCTAGGAGAAGCATTCAGGACACACCGGCACTCAGGATTCTTCAGATGAAGAATGGGAAATATGACTTCATCCTGCTATATCCTCAAAGCAGCCACGTTTTGAGCCAATGCTTTTGACCAAATTGTTATATATTGTATGGAAATAAAGCTGTCTTTTGGAAACTAATGCAGCCAGCAGGAGTTTGGGGAACGACTGGTTCCTTCAAAGAGCTTCAGGTGATTTTAAGTGTGGACTGAGTCTTCGATAATTCATCCAAATAAGTATCAGTTATTTAATAGCAGCCCTGAGATAGCACCATGGTGTTTTGTGTTTAAATTGTGCTAAATGAAAGTAGTTCCTACAAAAAGGAGGCTCAGCCTTGAGGTAAGGCAGTGACAACTTCCTCCATTGCCTGGTTGATAACTGTTCATCCCAAGTGAGCTTGAAGATCTGAGGGAAGGACCAAAGGTTCAATACAGCTCTGGTATCCCCTGCAGTTCTGATACAGTTTTGGTGTCTATAGAATCCTAGAATCATAAAATAGTTAGAGTTGGAAAGGACCTTAAGATCATCCAGTTTCAACCCCCTGCCATGGGCAGGGACACCTCACACTAAACCATGGCACCCAAGGCTCTGTCCAACCTGGTCTTGAACAGTGCCAGGGATGGAGCATTCACAACCTCCCTGGGCAACCCATTCCAGTGCCTCACCACCCTCACAGGAAAGAACTTCTTCCTTAGATCCAACCTAAACTTCCCCTGTTTAAGTTTTAACCCATTACCCCTTGTCCTATCACTACAGTCCCTAATGAAGAGTCCCTCCCCAGCATCCCTATAGGCCCCCTTCAGATACTGGAAGGCTGCTCTGAGGTCTCCACGCAGCTTCTCTTCTTCAGGCTGAACAGCCCCAACTTCCTCAGCCTGTCTTCATACAGGAGGTGCTCCAGCCCCTGTTCATCCTCGTGGACTCCTCTGGACTTGTTCCAACAGTTCCATGTCCTTTTTATGTTGACGACACCAGAACTGCACACAATGCTCCAGGTGAGGTCTCACAAGAGGAGAGTAGAGGGACAGGATCACCTCCTTCGACCTGCTGGTCACGCTCCTTTGGATGCAGCCCAGCATACGCTTGGCTTTCTGGCCTGCAAGTGCACAATGAAGCTGGCTCATGTTCATTTTCACATCGACCAGCACCCCCAAGTCCTTCTCTGCAGGGAGCATAAGAAGGCCATGGAGCTGCTGGAGTAAGTCCAGAGGAGGCCACGAGGATGCTCAGGGGCTGGAGCAGCTCCCGTATGGCGCCAGGCTGAGAACACTGGGGCTGATCAGACTGGAGAAGAGAAGCTGCTTGGAGACCTCAGAGCAGCTTCCAGTGTCTGAAGGGGGCTACAAGGATGCAGGAGAGGGACTCTTCATCAGGGACTGTAGGGATAGGACAAGGGGTGGTGGGTTCAGAGTGAAACAGGGGGGATCCAGATTTTATGTAAGGAAGGAATTCTTTACTATGAGGGTGCCGAGGTGCTGGCACAGGGTGCCCAAAGAAGCTGTGGCTGCCCCATCCCTGGCAGTGTTCAAGGCCAGGCTGGACACAGGGGCTTGGAGCAAACTGCTCTAGTGGAAGGGGTCCCTGCCCATGTCAGGGGTTGGAAGTGGAGAGCTTTTAGTTCCCTTCCAACATAAACCAGTCTGAGATTCTGTGATACCTGATATGAGCATCCAATACATTTATCCCATGCGTGTGAGCTGGAGCAGTGCTAAGGACTTGTGACAGGCACACATAGGTTAGCGTGTGGCCAGAAGTTTGTCCCAACTAAAATCTTCCTGGGATGTGTGGTCTTTACATCTTTTCCTTTCTGGATGCTCAGTACCAGGTTTCTGCTTTGTGGATTTGACCATGTCACATCCCCTTCTGTATGTCATCACATTATTGAGGGGAAAGATGCTCTAAATGAAACAGTAGATGGAGGGGTTTTAACATTTAATCCAAACACACCATTTCTGTTTAATGAACTGTACAACTGCTGGAAGAACAAGTACTTGTATAATGACAAACTGAATAAATTTGTGGTTTAAAATAAGCACCTTTGGAAACCGTGGTCTTCTGCAAAGAACTGTGATGAATAATGAATGAATGCAATGGCAACCAGTCAAAATCTAATTTAAATTGGTGTGAAGTGAAATGCTCACTTTATAAGCTTTTAATCAAAGTTTCTGATGGAGTTTTCATGAAAAATAGAGACATTTGGACAATTCCCTCAAGAAAAGAGAACACAACATGTGAAGCAACTTACTCAGATAGAATAAGAGAGGGACTCTTCATCAGGGCCTGTAGGGACAGGCCAAGGGGAACGGCTTGAACCTGCCCGAGGGGAGACTGAGATGAGCTCTTAGGCAAAAGCTCTTCCCTGGGAGGGTGCTGAGGCGCTGGCACAGGGTGCCCAGAGAAGCTGTGGCTGCCCCATCCCTGGCAGTGTTCAAGGCCAGGTTGGACACAGGGGCTTGGAGAAAGCTGCTCCAGTGGAAGGTGTCCCAGCCCGTGGCAGGGGTTGGAACTGGATGAGCTTTAAGGTCCTTTCCAACACAAACCAGGCTGGGATTCTGTGATGGGCTTGGGAGCATCCATCAGAGCCACCAGTGACAAGGGCAACCCTAAAGCACCCTTCAGAAGGGCCTTTTTCCCCTGTTGCTGCCCATTTCAGTCCTTTAGCACACTCCTCACTGTTCCCCCCCATCTCCTTCCTTCCACTTTTGGGCACCGCTCCCTCAGGCTCTCCTTTGTCTCTTGTGCTTCCAGCATGATGGGTGGAAGAAGGTGAATGTCATCATCAAGGAGAGCACAAGGACTGGGGCTGCCTTGGTCCCCAGTGGGATAAAGAAACAAATTCCCCAGGAAGCCCTGTCCAGGCAGAGTAAGGACAGGACGGTGACCATGAGCAGCCAGCACAGATGTACCAAGGCCAAGTCATTCCTGACCAACCTGAGTGCCTTGGGTGATGTGAGCATTGATGTTTGCATGGACAAGAAGTAGAGGACAGCATTTACCTCACCATTGGCAAGGTCACCACGATCTTCTGTTGGCTCCTTTGCAGCCAAATTTGTGAGCTATGGTTTGAGTACAAGGAATTGAAGATGGGTGGAAAGCTGGTTCATTGCCTGTGGTGCTGGGATTGCTGATGGACCCTGGTACCAGCTCCCATTGGCAAGGTTCCCCTCAGCTCCCTGCCATGATAATGTGAGCAGCTTTCTCCAAGCCCCTGTGTCCAACCTGGCCTTGAACACTGCCAGGGATGGGGCAGCCACAGCTTCTCTGGGCACCCTGTGCCAGCGCCTCAGCACCCTCACAGGGAAGAGCTTCAGCCTAAGAGCTCATCTCAATCTCCCCTCGGGCAGGTTCAAGCCATTCCCCTTGGCCTGTCCCTACAGGCCCTGATGAAGAGTCCCTCTCTTATTCTATCTGAGTAAGTTGCTTCACATGTTGTGTTCTCTTTTCTTGAGGGAATTGTCCAAATGTCTCTATTTTTCATGAAAACTCCATCAGAAACTTTGATTAAAAGCTTATAAAGTGAGCATTTCACTTCACACCAACTTAAATTAGATTTTGACTGGTTGCCATTGCATTCATTCATTGTTCATCACAGTTCTTTGCAGAAGACCACGGTTTCCAAAGGTGCTTATTTTAAACCACAAATTTATTCATTTTGTCATTATACAAGTACTTGTTCTTCCAGCAGTTGTACAGTTCATTAAACAGAAATGGTGTGTTTGGATTAAATGTTAAAACCCCTCCATCTACTGTTTCATTTAGAGCATCTTCCCCCTCAATAATGTGATGACATACAGAAGGGAATGTGACATGGTCAAATCCACAAAGCAGAAACCTGGTACTGAGCATCCAGAAAGGAAAAGATGTAAAGACCACACATCCCAGGAAGATTTTAGTTGGGACATACTTCTGGCCACATGCTAACCTATGTGTGCCTATCACAAGTCCTTAGCACTGCTCCAGCTCACACGCATGGGATAAATGTATTGGATGCTCATATCAGGTATCACAGAATCCCAGACTGGTTTATGTTGGAAGGGAACTAAAAGCTCTCCACTTCCAACCCCTGCCATGGGCAGGGACCCCTTCCACTAGAGCAATTTGCTCCAAGCCCCTGTGTCCAGCCTGGCCTTGAACACTGCCAGGGATGGGGCAGCCACAGCTTCTCTGGGCACCCTGTGCCAGCACCTCGGCACCCTCATAGTAAAGAATTCCTTCCTTACATAAAATCTGGATCCCCCCTGTTTCAGTCTGAACCCATCACCCCTTGTCCTATCGCTACAGTCACTGATGAAGAGTCCCTCTCCTGCATCCTTGTAGCCCCTTTCAGACACTGGAAGCTGCTCTGAGGTCTCCAAGCAGCTTCTCTTCTCCAGGCTCAACAGCCCCAGTGTTCTCAGCCTGGCGCCATACGGGAGCTGCTCCAGCCCCTGAGCATCCTCGTGGCCTCCTCTGGACTTACTCCAGCAGCTCCATGGCCTTCTTATGTTCCCTGCAGAGAAGGACTTGGGGGTGCTGGTCGATGTGAAAATGAACATGAGCCAGCTTCAGTGTGCACTTGCAGGCCAGAAAGCCAAGCGTATGCT
>NW_026641927.1:0-1222 GCF_028554395.1 Pezoporus wallicus | reverse complement strand
AGGCATGGCAAAGCAAGGCAAGGCCAGGCAAGGCAAGGCAATGCCATGCAAGGCCAGACAAGACAAGTCAAGGCCAAGCAAGTCCAGGCAATGGACAGCAAGGCAATACAAGGCAACGCATTACAAGGCAAGGCAATGAAAGTAAGGCACGTCAAAGCAAGGCCAGGCCAGGCCAAGTCAGGCAAGGCTAGGCAAGGCAAGTGTCGTGATTTAAAACCAGTCAGGCAGCTCGTTCACTCACTCCCCCCCTTCTTGCCCTCCCCCTACTCCCAGAGGGACAGAGAGGAGAACCGAAAAAGAATTCAACTCCCATGGGCTGACATAAGAACAGTTTAGTAACTCAGGTATAACAGGTATGGAATACCTCTTTGGTCAGTTTGGGTCAGGTGTCCTGTCTCTTCTTCCTCATGGCTTCCCCTCCTCCCTGGCAGAGCCTGAGGCTCACAAAGTCCTTGGTCAGAGTAAACATGACTTTGCAAAACTAAAAACATTGGTGTTATCATCTCTGTTCCCAGGCCGAAAGTCAAAACACAACGCTGAACCAGCTACTAAGAAGGAGAAATATGACTGCTACTGCTAAACCAGTATCCAGCCCTTATTGCATACCATTCACGTCGTGCTCAGATTCTACATTTCTCCACCTCCTTCTCCAGCTGCTATGCAGCCACCTCCTTCTGCCCCTTGACAGCCCTGACATCCCAAACCAGCAGCTGCTGCCTGCCGGCCTCCAGCCCCGCTCCCACCGCTGCTTGGTCCGCAGGGCCCCTCTCCCGGGCCAGTTTGGCAGCTGCCGGCTAACTGGGCCACTCCCCCTTGGCTCCCCACAGCCTCTCGAAGATGGAGGCGAGGACGAGGGCCAGGACGGGGAAGAGCAGTGTACAGGTACAGGTACAAGTCCACAGCCACGTCCGTCCCACCCTGCTGCTGGAGTCCGCCCATATTACAAGTGATTGCCATAAAGCACAGTCAGACAAGAACCCTAGCCCAAACCCCACACTTGATAAGCACTAAGACACAAATACTGGCTCTAAGTAAGTTACAACAGTCTGAAACTGTGAGATGAAGAGGAATAATTCTGAGAGCCAATAAATCAGCATTGTGATGAGTGACTATTAATCCGGTCAGATCTGTCCTTATCTCAACCCTTGCGCCCCACGTTAGGCGCCAAAAACAACTGTTGTGGTTTAAAACCAGTCAGGCAACTCGTTCACTCACTCCTGCC
>NW_026641926.1:0-1224 GCF_028554395.1 Pezoporus wallicus | reverse complement strand
TACCAAATCGCTAACTGTATTTAAAGGGAAACATTAGGTGGGAAGTGTTCTTTGCCATGAATTAAAATACTGCAAATAACATTTCCTTTGAAGATTTCGCTCTGAAACACCCAGATTTTTAGTAAATGAACTTATTTCACAGATGAGCAAGTCTTGTAAAATGTGCATTTGCTTAATTTTTAATGCTGTATGATGACTTATTAACAAGTTGTTTTCATTAATGGGTCAAGTCAAATGCTTTTACTGATTCACACATCTTATGAAACTTTCAGTGATAGTATCATGAGTGGAATTTGCATATTACTTCATAAAATGTTACAGGAATTTGATGATGTTTACAGTAACCTGAAAGAGGCAGATTTTTTTCTGGCAGTTTCTTGCCAGATTGTGCATACAATCACACTATTAAGTTATTAAAGCTAGTATGAAATTTAAATAAAATGACTGAAATTGTCCTGAAATATGTTTAATTTTGAAGATTGAAAATTACAAATAAGTCTCCTAAGTAGCTGTGGGGTTTTTTTTCAGTCTTAGTCACATTTATTCCCTGTTCAGCCACATTATTTGCTTGTTAAATGCACAGGAGAATATTTTCCTGTGACTTATATACACTTCTAATAGCTTATGCATGCAGAGATACTACAGAAAATCGGCATTGCCAACAAACACATTTTAGATCAACTGCTAGTTAAAATGCATAGATGTAGAGGTCAGGCAGTTGTTTGATGTATGCTGTAGAAATGTCCCCTGTAGCAAATCTGTGAACTGTTTAAGCCCCCTGATCCAGTATGTGAACTGTACAAGAGCTTTTCCCCCGACGCTGTTTTGTGTGTCTGGTTGCAAAGACAAGTGGAATTGTTTATACTGCGTAAGGTACATAATAACGTGTACATATGCACAAATTATATGTAATGCACTTAATAACGTGTACATTATTAAGATTTGTGTGTTTCACATGATACACAAAACCTGTTAACGCTTTGTGTAATGCCAGGTTTGAACAAGAATCCTTTTTGGTCATCTCGCTGGTATTCCTGCTGATGAGCTATCTGATTATGGAAAATAAGCGGCTGTTTGACCTTCAGAAAAAATACCTGTGGGTGAGCCTGATGCTGCTCCTAAGCTGAGGATGCAGCTGAGGTGGCTAATTTGTTTCCATGTTGTGGGTTGCAGCAACATTAAGCAGTTCCCACATGAATTTGCAATGGAAAGCAAAAGATAAGT
>NW_026641925.1:0-1224 GCF_028554395.1 Pezoporus wallicus | reverse complement strand
GTGTGCTGAAGGGACACAGCACAAGCTTTCCCTGCTGGTCCTTCTGCCGTGTGAGCAGATGCCACTGTTCATTCTGTGCTGTGTTGCTGCCAGCAGGGAGCAGGCTCTGGACTGATTCTATTCAAATGCTTTTCCTGAATGAAAGTGAGCAGTGAAAGCAACGATGGAGGCACCAATGTAAAGGTGATTGTGTGCTGAACAGGTCCAGCACCAGCTTTCAATCCTGGCTCTTCTGCTGTGGGAGCAGATGCCAAACGTTCGTGCTGTACTCACTGTGCTGCTGGGCAGCTGAGAGAGACCACCTGAGAATTTGGATTCAAATGGACTTTTAGGTATGAAACCGAGGAGAGACTGCAATGATGGTGACCCCGTTGCAAAGCTGCTTGTGTGCTGAAGAAGCAGAGCACTAGCTTTCCCTGCTGGTCCTTCTGCCGTGTGAGCAGATGCCACTGTTCATTCTGTGCTGACTGTGTTGCTGCGCAGCAGAGAGCAGGCTCTGGACTGATTCCATTCAAATGCTTTTCCTGAATGAAAGTGAGCAGTGAAAGCAACGATGGAGGCACCAATGTAAAGGGGATTGTGTGCTGAACAGGTCCAGCACCAGCTTTCAATCCTGGCTCTTCTGCTGTGGGAGCAGAGGCCAAACGTTCGTGCTGTACTCACTGTGCTGCTGGGCAGCTGAGAGAGACCACCTGAGAATTTGGATTCAAATGGACTTTTAGGTATGAAACCGAGGAGAGACTGCAATGATGGTGACCCCGTTGCAAAGCTGCTTGTGTGCTGAAGAGACACAGCACAAGCTTTCCCTGCTGGTCCTTCTGCCGTGTGAGCAGATGCCACTGTTCATTCTGTGCTGTGTTGCTGCGCAGCAGAGAGCAGGCTCTGGACTGATTCCATTCAAATGCTTTTCCTGTATGAAAGTGAGCAGTGAAAGCAACGATGGAGGCACCAATGTAAAGGTGATTGTGTGCTGAACAGGTCCAGCACCAGCTTTCAATCCTGGCTCTTCTGCTGTGGGAGCAGAGGCCAAACGTTCGTGCTGTACTCACTGTGCTGCTGGGCAGCTGAGAGAGACCACCTGAGAATTTGGATTCAAATGGACTTTTAGGTATGAAACCGAGGAGAGACTGCAATGATGGTGACCCCGTTGCAAAGCTGCTTGTGTGCTGAAGAAGCCCAGCACTAGCTTTCCCTGCTGGTCCTTCTGCTGTGTTAGCAGAGTCC
>NW_026641924.1:0-11939 GCF_028554395.1 Pezoporus wallicus | reverse complement strand
CCCCCAGCACCGCCCGGTCCCCGTTCCCCCTCCCGGTGTCCCCCCCCCGGGTCCCGGCACCGCTCACCCCGCTCCAGCCCCTATCGGCGCCCCCCTCCCCACCGGGTCCCGGTGCCCCGGTCCCTATCGCGATCGCCCCCGATCCCCTCCGGTGCCGGTGCCGGTGCCGGTGCCCCCCCCCCCGGTGTCCGCTCACGGCGCCCATCTCGGTCTCGTCGCCGTCGCTGCCCTCCTCGGTCTCCAGGTCGATATCGAACACCCCCGCCATGACGGCGCCGTTACCGGGACCCCGGCGGGACCCGCCCCGATGGCCCCGCCCCCTTCCGCGTAGCCCCGCCCCTCCTCCTCCTCCCGTCGCCCCGCCCCTCCCGCTGCCCTATGGGGGGGGTGGGAGGGGGGGGGTGGGTCCCGGTGAAGCGGGGGGGGGGGGGCACAAACGGGGTCGTGCAAGGACAACAACGGAGCCAGCGCCGCCGCTCACAGCCTTTAATGCGCCCCCCCCGCGCCGGGCCTCCCGTGACGTCATCGGTGACGACACATGGGGGGGGCATCCCGGGAGGAGGAGGTGGAGGCACTGTAGGGGTTGTGTGTTGTTGTAGGGTCGCTACTGTTATTGTAGGGTTTCAGGTTCTATAGGCGCTGTGTGTTGTTGTAGGGTCGCTACTGTTATTGTAGGGTTTCAGGCTCTATAGGCGCTGTGTGTTGTTGTAGGGTCGCTACTGTTATTGTAGGGTTTCAGGCTCTATAGGCGCTGTGTGTTATTGTAGGGTCGCTACTGTTATTGTAGGGTTTCAGGTTCTATAGGCACTGTGTGTTATTGTAGGGTCGCTACTGTTATTGTAGGGTTTCAGGCTCTATAGGCGCTGTGTGTTGTTGTAGGGTCGCTACTGTTAATGTAGGGTTTCAGGCTCTATAGGCGCTGTGTGTTGTTGTAGGGTCGCTACTGTTAATGTAGGGTCTCAGGCTCTATAGGCGCTGTGTGTTATTGTAGGGTCGCTACTGTTAATGTAGGGTTTCAGGCTCTATAGGCGCTGTGTGTTATTGTAGGGTCGCTACTGTTATTGTAGGGTTTCAGGCTCTATAGGCGCTGTGTGTTATTGTAGGGTCGCTACTGTTAATGTAGGGTTTCAGGCTCTATAGGCGCTGTGTGTTATTGTAGGGTCGCTACTGTTATTGTAGGGTTTCAGGCTCTATAGGCGCTGTGTGTTGTTGTAGGGTCGCTACTGTTATTGTAGGGTTTCAGGCTCTATAGGCGCTGTGTGTTATTGTAGGGTCGCTACTGTTATTGTAGGGTCTCAGGCTCTATAGGCGCTGTGTGTTGTTGTAGGGTCGCTACTGTTATTGTAGGGTTTCAGGCTCTATAGGCGCTGTGTGTTGTTGTAGGGTCGCTACTGTTAATGTAGGGTTTCAGGCTCTATAGGCGCTGTGTGTTATTGTAGGGTCGCTACTGTTAATGTAGGGTTTCAGGCTCTATAGGCGCTGTGTGTTATTGTAGGGTCGCTACTGTTATTGTAGGGTTTCAGGCTCTATAGGCGCTGTGTGTTGTTGTAGGGTCGCTACTGTTATTGTAGGGTTTCAGGCTCTATAGGCGCTGTGTGTTATTGTAGGGTCGCTACTGTTATTGTAGGGTTTCAGGCTCTATAGGCGCTGTGTGTTATTGTAGGGTCGCTACTGTTATTGTAGGGTTTCAGGCTCTATAGGCGCTGTGTGTTATTGTAGGGTCGCTACTGTTATTGTAGGGTTTCAGGCTCTATAGGCGCTGTGTGTTGTTGTAGGGTCGCTACTGTTATTGTAGGGTCTCAGGCTCTATAGGCGCTGTGTGTTATTGTAGGGTCGCTACTGTTATTGTAGGGTTTCAGGTTCTATAGGCGCTGTGTGTTATTGTAGGGTCGCTACTGTTATTGTAGGGTTTCAGGCTCTATAGGCGCTGTGTGTTATTGTAGGGTCGCTACTGTTATTGTAGGGTTTCAGGCTCTATAGGCGCTGTGTGTTATTGTAGGGTCGCTACTGTTATTGTAGGGTTTCAGGCTCTATAGGCGCTGTGTGTTGTTGTAGGGTCGCTACTGTTATTGTAGGGTTTCAGGCTCTATAGGCGCTGTGTGTTATTGTAGGGTCGCTACTGTTAATGTAGGGTTTCAGGTTCTATAGGCGCTGTGTGTTATTGTAGGGTTGCTACTGTTATTGTAGGGTCTCAGGCTCTATAGGTGCTGTGTGGTGGTGTAGGGTCGCTACTGTTATTGTAGGATCTGGGGCACTATAGGGATTATGTATTATTGTAGGGTCACTACTGTTAATGTAGGGTCTCAGGCACTCTAGGGATTGTGTGTTGTTGTAGGATCTCAGGCACTATAGGAGAGGTGTGTTGTTGTAGGGTTGCTACTGTCACTGTAGGATCTCAGGCCCTGTAAGGATTGTGTATTATTGTAGGGTCTCTGGCACTATGGGGGCTGTGTGTTACTGTAGGGTCGCTACTGTTATTGTAGGGTCTCAAGCATTACAGGGGTTATGTGTTATTGTAGGTTGCTGGTGTTGTAGGGTCACTGGTACTATAGGGCTGTTTGTTATTGCAGAGTCTTAGGCACTATCGGGGCTGTATTACTGTAGGGTCACTATTGTTATTGTAGGGTCGCAGGCACTACAAGGCCTGTGTGTTATTGTAGGGTCTCTGGTGCTACAAGGCTGTTTGTTATTGTAGAGTCTCAGGCACTGTAGGGGCTGTGTATTATTGTAGGGTCATTGCTGTTATTGTAGGGTTTAAGGCACACAGGGACTGCGTATTATTGTAAGGTCGCTATTGCTATTGTAGGGTCTCAGGCACTACAGGAACTGTGTGTTATTATGGGGTCACTACTGTTATTGTAGGGTCTCAGGCACTACAGGAACTGTGTGTTATTATGGGGTCACTACTGTTATTGTAGGGTCTCAGGCACTACAGGAACTGTGTGTTATTATGGGGTCACTACTGTTATTGTAGGGTCTCAGGCACTACAGGAACTGTGTGTTATTATGGGGTCACTACTGTGTGTTCTCAGGCACTACAGGAACTGTGTGTTATGGGGTCACTACTGTTATTGTAGGGTCTCAGGCACTACAGGAACTGTTATGGGGTCACTACTGTTATTATAGGGTCTCAGGCACTACAGGAACTGTGTGTTATTATGGGGTCACTACTGTTATTGTAGGGTCTCAGGCACTACAGGAACTGTGTGTTATTATGGGGTCACTACTGTTATTGTAGGGTCTCAGGCACTACAGGAACTGTGTGTTATTGTAGGGTCACTACTGTTATTGTAGGGTCTCAGGCACTACAGGAACTGTGTGTTATTATGGGGTCACTACTGTTATTGTAGGGTCTCAGGCACTACAGGAACTGTGTGTTATTATGGGGTTACTACTGTTATTATAGGGTCTCAGGAACTACAGGGGCTGTGTTATTGTTATTATAGGGTTGCTACTGTTGTTGTAGGGTTTCTGGCATTACAGGGACTGTGTGTATTGAGGACCACCTCAGTCTGGTACTGTGGTGTCTCCCCCATGATGGTTTGTTATTGTAGGGTCTCCCCCACACTGCTTTGTTGTTGTAGGGTCTTCCCACGCTGGTGTGTGTTCCCTGCCTGTCCCCTGGCATAGGAGGGACACCAGACCCCACAACTATGGGGGCAGGGGGTGCTGGAACAGGGTTTGGGGGTGCCAGGGCAGGGAATTGGGATGAGAGGAGCCAGGGGATGGGATGCCAGGGCTTGCCATGGGACGAGGTGCCAGGGCAGGAGATTGGGGATGTTGGGGAGCAGGGAATGGAGTAGCAGGGCCTTGGGAGATACCAGAGGATGGGGTGCCAGGATGGAGTGAGATGCTGCGGGATGGGTCACCAAAGCAGGGAATGGGGATGCCAAGGAAGGGGGTGCCAGGGGATGGGATGTCATGGGGTAGGGTGTCAGGGGACGGGTGCCAGAATGGAATCGGATGCCAGGGGATGAGTCACTGGGGCAGGGAACTTGGAGCCAGAGGAGCCAGGGGACGTGATGCCAGGGGATAGGGTGCCAGGGGATGGGGATGCCAGGGGATAGGGTGCCAGGGGATGGGATGCCAGGGGTTAGGGTGCCAACGGGATGGGATGCCAGGGGATAGGGTGCCAGGGGATGGGATGCCAGGGGTTAGGGTGCCAACGGGACGGGATGCCAGGGGATAGGGTGCCAGGGAACGGGATGCCAGGGGATAGGGTGCCAACGGGACGGGATGCCAGTGGATAGGGTGCCAGAGGACGGGATGCCAGGGGATAGGGTGCCAGGGGATGGGATGCCAGGGGATAGGGTGCCAACGGGACGGGATGCCAGGGGATAGGGTGCCAGGGAACGGGATGCCAGGGGATAGGGTGCCAACGGGACGGGATGCCGGGGGATAGGGTGCCAACGGGACGGGATGCCGGGGGATAGGGTGCCAACGGGACGGGATGCCGGGGGATAGGGTGCCAACGGGACGGGATGCCGGGGGATAGGGTGCCAACGGGACGGGATGCCGGGGGATAGGGTGCCAGGGGACGGGATGCCAGGGGTTAGGGTGCCAGAGGACGGGATGCCAGGGGATAGGGTGCCAGAGGACGGGATGCCAGGGGTTAGGGTGCCAGAGGACGGGATGCCAGGGGATAGGGTGCCAGAGGACGGGATGCCAGGGGATAGGGTGCCAGAGGACGGGATGCCAGTGGATAGGGTGCCAGAGGACGGGATGCCAGGGGATTCAGGGCATGCCAGGGGATGTCATGGGACGGGATATCATATGATGGGACGCCAGGGGATGGTGTTTCACGGTGCTGCGGGGATGCTGGGGCAGCGCTGCCGCAGGAGGGGGCGCCAGGGCAGAGCCTGGGTGCCCATCCCGCCCCGTCCCCGCCGCTATTTGAAGTGCGAGAGGAAATGCTCCACCGGGTACCGCGGGGAGTCGATGCCCAGCGCCTGGCAGAGCGTCAGCAGGCGCGCACAAGCCTCGGCCCTCGTCTCGGCGCCGCACGCCACGCTCAGGCAGGGCTCCTCGTACTCGCCGTCGGCCGCCGTCTCCTCGAAGAGCCGGTTGAGGCGGACGAGCCCCCGGCTCTGCAGCTCCCGCAGCGCCCGCAGCGCCCCGCCGGCCCCCAGCACGGCTCCGTGCTCCGAGCCCAAGCACATCACCCCGGCCAAGTGCGTGCGGGCCGCGGGCCGGGCGGGCAGCACCGGCGGCAGCCCCAGGGCCACCAGCACGGCCGCCAGGAGCAGGTCGGCGCCGTAGACCTCCCGGATCCAGTCGCGGAGGTAGAACCCCCCCATGCGGGGGTTGATCTCCAGCAAGCGGGGCCCGGCCGGCCCCAGTTTGAGCTCCACGTTGAAGACGCCGTCGCGGAGCCCGCAGGCCAGGCAGCACTGCAGGGCTGCCCGCACCAGCTGCGCCTGCCGGTCGGGGGGCAGGCAGGACGGGAGGCAAGCGGCGGTCTCCAGGCAGGCGGGCAGGCGCGTGGGGCCGTTGTCGGACACCCAAGCGCCCATCAAGCGGCCTTCGAAGAGCACCAGGTCCACGTCGTGCTCCGTGCCGGGCACGTACTCCATGAGCAGCATCGCGTTGCCCCAGCCCAAGCCGATGCCGGGGTGGTCGGAGTCCTCCCGCAGGTCTCGCCAGAGCCGGGCCGCGTGTTCGTGGCACTGCTCCGGGCTCTCCACCAGCTTCACCCCGACGCCGCCGGCTCCGAACTCCAGCTTGGCCACGGCCGGGAAGGGCACGGCCGCCGCCGCCCGCTCCACGTCCCCGTGGCTCTGCAGCCGGCAGCAGGGCACGGCGAAGGCGGCCGGGGCCGGGCGGCCGCGGCTGCAGCTCCGCAGGTGCCGGTGAGTGCGGCTCTTGTGCTTGGCCACCCGGACGGCGGCGGCCGGGCTGCAGCGCAGCCCCAAGCGCTCGCACACCAGGGCCGCCAGCACCACGCAGTCGTCCCAATAGGAGAGGCAGGCGTGGGGCTGCAGCCCCCGGGAGCGCAGCAGCTCCGCCACCCGCTCGGCGTGCTCCTCGTCCCGCCGGTGCTCCCGGCTGTCGTACGGCAGGAAGCTCTCCACCAGCCCCGCCGCGAAGTGCTCCGGGTCCGACTCCACCAGGTGGATCTGCGGCCCCAAAGAGGCGTTGCCGTCGAGGGCGGCAGCGCGCCCCGCAGCATCCCGAGCCCAGCTCCGTCCTCACCCTCAGCCCGTAGTGGCGGGCTGCATCCCAGACGAAGCTCTTGCTGACGCCACCGGCGCCGATGAGCAGGATGTCCTTGCCCTCGACGAGGCGACACTGCGCCCGGTGCAGCATGGCCTCGGCCAGCAGCCGCGCCGTGTCACCGTGGGGCTGCCCCACGGCGCGCCCCATAGCCTCGGCCAGCAGGCAGGTCTCCAGGCACCGCTGGCTGTTGGTGGACAGGGCCACCAGCTCCAAGGCGTCGTCCAGCAAGAAGTCCACGCCTGGCGGTGAGGATGGGGGACGCGGCGCTCAGCGACGCCACCGCCGTCCCCGTGGGGTGGCACCCCACGTGCCCCCCACGCTCACCCATGATGTCGGTGCGGGCACGGGCGCCGCCGCGCTGCTCGGGGCTCAGCTCGGCCTCGGCGGCCAGGACCGCGGCCATGGCGGCCTCGGCGGCCTCCCGCAGGCGCGTGGCCAGGGCCTGGCGCTGCTCGGGGGCTGCCACCCCCCAGTGCCGCAGGCTGGAGTCCAACCCCTGCGGCAGCGCCGCGCCGTGATGCACCGGGGCCTCCGCGTGCCCCACGGAGCAGGACACCTGCGGGGACACCGCCATGTGGGGCCGCAGCCCCGAGAGTGGGGGGTATCCTACAGGCTGGGGGCACGCGGGGACAACAGGGCAGGGGGGCGTGAGCAGGGCATGGGGATGTGATCAGGGCATGGGGACGTGAGCAGGGCATGGGGACATGGGATGTCACCCCATAGACTGGGGGCACGTGGGGACAACAGGGCATGGGGACGTGAGCAGGGCATGGGGACGTGAGCAGGGCATGGGGATGTGATCAGGGCATGGGGACGTGAGCAAGGCATGGGGACATGGGATGTCACCCCATAGACTGGGGGTATGCAGGGGTAACAGGGCATGGGGACGTGACAAGGGCATGGGGACGTGACCAAAGCATGGGGACATGGGATGTCACCCCATAGGCTGGGGGTCTGCAGGGGTAACAGGGCATGGGGACGTGACCAAGGCATGGGGACATGGATGGTCATCATAGATTGAGGATATGCAGAACAACAGGGTATGGGGACGTGAGCAAGGCATGGGGACATGGGATGTCACCCCATAGACTGGGGGTATGCAGGGGTAACAGGGCATGGGGACGTGACCAAGGCATGGGGATGGGCACCATCACCTATGGACACTTAGGGTCACCAAGACATGGGGACGGGGATGGGCACCATCACCTATGGACACTTAGGGTCACCAAGACATGGGGACGGGGATGGGCACCATCACCTATGGACACTTAGGGTCACCAAGACATGGGGACGGGGATGGGCACCATCACCTATGGACACTTAGGGTGTGTGGGACGGGGATGGGCACCATCACCTATGGACACTTAGGGTCACCAAGACATGGGGACGGGGATGGGCACCATCACCTATGGACACTTAGGGTGTGTGGGACGGGGATGGGCACCATCACCTATGGACACTTAGGGTGTGTGGGACGGGGATGGGCACCATCACCTATGGACACTTAGGGTGTGTGGGACGGGGATGGGCACCATCACCTATGGACACTTAGGGTCACCGAGGCATGGGGACGGGGATGGGCACCATCACCTATGGACACTTAGGGTGTGTGGGACGGGGATGGGCACCATCACCTATGGACACTTAGGGTGTGTGGGACGGGGATGGGCACCATCACCTATGGACACTTAGGGTGTGTGGGACGGCGATGTGCCCCATAGCCGGGGCTCACCCAGCACCACCAGGGCACGCATCCTTGTGCTCCCAGCCCCTTCCCTGCAGGCTCAGCCCTCCCCACCCGCAGCGCCCGTACCTGGCAGAGCTGGGGCCGGTCCCCCCAGGACCTGCAGACCAGGGTGCAGATGCGCAGGGCCAGGGGCAGCCGCGGGGCTGGGCTGCCTGGGGGGCGAGGGGCAGGGCAGGCACCGCCGCACGGGGACGGGGGTCCCTGCCCGATCCCCCCCCCCCCACACACATCCCCGTGGCTCCTGGCACTGCACTGGTGGCTCTGGGCAAACCCAGTGCCGGGGTCCAGCATGGCCAATGCCAGCCCCATGGGGCTGCGGGGTCAGAGCTGGTCACCCCAATACCCTGCCCTGCCATGGGGGTCTAGGGTGGAAGCCTTCCCCCCTACCCCAGGGCACTATAGGGGTTCAAGGTGACCGTACCCCAACCCCACACCACTCTGAGGGTCTGCTGGGGCCACGTTATCCCCCAAACCCAGGGCACCATAGGGGTCCAATGTGAACACTGTCCCCCTGTCCATCACCCCAGGGCACCATAGGGGTCCAATGTCACCATCACCCCAGGGCACCATAGGGGTCCAATGTCACCATCATCCCCCCCTCCATCACCCCAGGGCACCATAGGGGTCCAGCGTCCCCGTCTCCCCCCCCCAGCCCCACACCGCTCTGGGGGTCCCTCTGTAGCCCCTTTCCCCCCTGGCCCAGGGCACTATGGGGGGGTCCAGACCCACACCACCATGGCCCCCCCCCCCCCCCCCCGTCCTACCCCAGGACCCCAAGGTTGGGTCCCCCCAGGAAGGGACGGGCTCGGACCCAATGGGGGTGATGGGGACCCAAAGGGGGGGATGGGGACCCAATGGGGGGGATGGGGACCCAAAGGTGGGGGATGGGGACCCAATGGGGGTGATGGGGACCCAAAGGTGGGGGATGGGGACCCAAAGGGGGGGATGGGGACCCAATGGGGGGGGATGGGGACCCAAAGGTGGGGGATGGGGACCCAAAGGGGACCCAAAGGTGGGGGATGGGGACCCAATGGGGGGGATGGGGACCCAAAGGTGGGGGATGGGGACCCAAAGGGGGGGATGGGGACCCAATGGGGGGGATGGGGACCCAAAGGGGGGGATGGGGACCCAATGGGGGTGATGGGGACCCAAAGGTGGGGGATGGGAACCCAATGGGGGTGATGGGGACCCAAAGGTGGGGGATGGGGACCCAAAGGTGGGGGATGGGGACCCAATGGGGGTGATGGGGACCCAAAGGTGGGGGATGGGGACCCAAAGGTGGGGGATGGGGACCCAATGGGGGTGATGGGGACCCAAAGGTGGGGGATGGGGACCCAAAGGTGGGGGATGGGTACACAAAGGTGGGGGATGGGGACCCAATGGGGGGGATGGGGACCCAAAGGGGGGGATGGGGACCCAAAGGGGGGGATGGGGACCCAAAGGTGGGGGATGGGGACCCAATGGGGGTGATGGGGACCCAAAGGTGGGGGATGGGGACCCAAAGGTGGGGGATGGGGACCCAATGGGGGGGATGGGGACCCAAAGGTGGGGGATGGGGACCCAAAGGTGGGGGATGGGGACCCAATGGGGGTGATGGGGACCCAAAGGTGGGGGATGGGGACCCAAAGGGGGGGATGGGGACCCAAAGGGGGGGATGGGGACCCAAAGGTGGGGGATGGGGACCCAAAGGGGGGGATGGGGACCCAAAGGTGGGGGATGGGGACCCAAAGGGGGGGATGGGGACCCAAAGGTGGGGGATGGGGGGGGTCCCCCGATCTCGGGGCTCTTACGTGTGGGGGGCGCGGGCACGCGCGCGGAGGGCACGAGCGCCTCCACGAGGACGCCGTCATCGTCCCGCAGCGCCCGGAGCCGCGCTCCCACCGCCCCCGCCACCGCCGCCCCCGCCTCCTTCCCGTGCGTGCTGCGGGGGCCCGGGCCGCGCCAGCGCCACCCCGCGGGGCGCACCGACACCTGCGCGGAGGAGCCCGCAGCGCCCCATAGAGACCCAGAGCAACGCAGAGCACCCCATAGCGCCCCATAGAACCCATAGAACCCCATAGCGCCCCATAGAACCCCATAGCACCCCACAGCACCCCATAGCGCCCCATAGAACCCATAGAACCCCACAGCACCCCATAGCGCCCCATAGAACCCCATAGCACCCCATAGAACCCCACAGCAACACAGAGCACCCCATAGAACCCCATAGCGCCCTATAGAACCCCATAGCACCCCATTACACCCCATAGAACCCCATAGCACCCCATAGCGCCCCATAGAACCCCACAGAACCCCATAGCGCCCTATAGAAGCCCATACCACCCCATAGCACCCCATAGAACCCTATAGAACCCCATAGCGCCCTATAGAACCCCATAGCACCCCATAGCACCCCATAGAACCCCATAGAACCCCATAGCGCCCTATAGAACCCCATAGCACCCCATAGAACCCCATAGAACCCCATAGCAACACAGAGGACCCCATAGCACCCCATAGAGCCCCATAGCACCCCATAGCAACACAGAGCACCCCATAGCAACACATGGAACCCCATAGCACCCATAGCACCCCATAGCACCCCATAGCAACACATGGAACCCCATAGAACCCCATAGAACCCCATAGAACCCCATAGCGCCCCATAGAACCCCATAGCGCCCCATAGAACCCCATAGCAACACATGGAACCCCATAGCGCCCATAGCGCCCCATAGCACCCCATAGAACCCCATAGCACCCCATAGAACCCCATAGCGCCCATAGCGCCCCATAGCACCCCATAGCACCCCATAGAACCCTATAGAACCCCATAGCGCCCTATAGAACCCCATAGCACCCCATAGCACCCCATAGAACCCCATAGAGCCCCATAGCAACACAGAGGACCCCATAGCACCCCATAGAGCCCCATAGCACCCCATAGCAACACAGAGCACCCCATAGCAACACATGGAACCCCATAGCACCCATAGCACCCCATAGCACCCCATAGCAACACATGGAACCCCATAGAACCCCATAGAACCCCATAGAACCCCATAGCAACACAGAGGACCCCATAGCACCCCATAGAGCCCCATAGCACCCTATAGCAACACAGAGCACCCCATAGCACCCCATAGCAACACATGGAACCCCATAGCAACACATGGAACCCCATAGCACCCATAGCACCCCATAGCACCCCATAGCAACACATGGAACCCCATAGCAACACATGGAACCCCATAGAACCCCATAGCACCCCATAGCAACACAGAGCACCCCAGAGCACCCCATAGCGCCCCATAGAACCCCATAGCACCCAGAGCGCCGCATAGCACCCATAGCGCCGTATAGCATCCTATAGCACCCATAGTGCCCCATAGAACCCCATAGCGCCCATAGCGCACCATAGCACCCATAGCGCCGTATAGCATCCTATAGTACCCATAGTGCCCCATAGAACCCCATAGCGCCAAATAGCATCCTATAGCACCCATAGTGCCCCATAGCACCCATAGCGCCGTATATCATCCTATAGCACCCATAGAGCCCCATAGGACCCATAGCGCCCCATAGCATCCTATAGCACCCCATAGCGCCCCATAGGACCCATAGCGCCCCATAGCATCCTCTAGCACCCCATAGCACCCCATAGGACCCATAGCGCCCCATAGGACCCATAGAGCCTCATAGTATCCTATAGCACCCATAGCAGCCATAGCGCCCCTTAGCACCCCATAGGACCCATAGCGCCCCATAGGACCCATAGAGCCTCATAACATCCTATAGCACCCATAGCGCCCCATAGCACCCATAGCACCCATTAGCGCCCCATAGCATCCTATAGCACCCCATAGCACTCATAGCACCCCACAGCACCCATAGCACCCCATAGCATCCTATAGAACCCCACAGCATCCTATAGCACCCCACAGCACCCATAGCACCCCATAGCATCCTATAGAACCCACAGCATCCTATAGCACCC
>NW_026641923.1:0-117952 GCF_028554395.1 Pezoporus wallicus | reverse complement strand
CCTAGCCTAGTCTGGATTAGCCTAGCCTGGGTTAGTTTAGCCAAGCCTAGCCTAGCTCTGCCTGGGTTAGATTAGGTTAGTCTATCCTAGCCTAGCCTGGGTTAGCCTAGCCCAGCCGAGTCTTTGTTGGGTTAGATTAGATTAGTCTAGTTTGGGCTCTGAGAGGCCAAACATTAGTGCTCTACTCACTCTGTTGCTGGACAGCCAAGACTTACCACCAAAGAGGTTGGATTCAAATGGACTTTTAGGTGGGAAAGTGAGGAGCGACACCTATGTGGGTGGAACCGTAGCCATGCTCACTGTGTGGGTAACATTCCCAGTACTAGCTTTCTAGCCAGGTTCTTTGCCTATGGGAGAAGAGGTTATTGTTATGGGTTAGGACAGATTTAGGGTTAGAGTTAAGGGTTAGGGTTTAGAGTAAGAGTTAGTGGTAGGGTAAGGTTTAGGATGTGTTAGGCTTAGGTTTAGGGTTAGGTGTTAGGGTAAGTATTAGGGGTTAGGTTTAGGTGTATGGTTAGGATGGCTTATGGATAGTGTTGGAGTCAGGGATTAGGGTTAAGGTTTCAGCCATTGGAGTTAAGGGTTAGGGTTAAGAGTTAGGGTAAGGGTTAACGTTATGGGCTATGTTTAGGTTTAGGGTAAGTGTTAGGTTTACGATGGGTTAGTTTTAGGGGTTAGAGTAAGGGTTCGGGTTACTATGTGTTACTCTTACGAATAGGGTGTGGTTAGGGTTAAGCGTTACAGTTACGTTGCACACATTAGGGTTAGGGGTTATGGCTAGTGTTAGGGTCACGGGTTAGGGTTAAGGTGGCAGCCATTAGAGTTAGCGGCTACTTTAGGAGTTAGGTAAGGTTTAAGGTTATGGGTTATGGTTAGATTTAGGGTTCATGTTTGTTTTAGGATGGGATAGTGTTAGGTTTTAACTTAAGGCCCACGTGTATTCTGTGTTAGGGTCATGGTTGGGGTTAAGTGTTACGTTTAGGGTTAGGGTTTACAGTTAGGTTGAGGAAATTAGGGTTAGTGGTAAGGGTTAGGGTCCGGGATAATATTAGGGTTTGGGTTAGGTTTAGGGTTAGGGTTAGAGCTAATGTTAGGTTTGTGCGTTAGGGGTTAGGGTTAGGGTTAACGGTTAGGGTTAGCGGGTTAGGGTTTAAAGTTAGGGTTAGGGGGTTGGGTAAATTTTAGTGTTAGGGTTAGGAGTTAGTGTTAGGGTTAAGTGTTAGGGTTAGGTTTACGGGTTAGGTTTAGGAGTTAGGATTAGGGATAGGGTTATGGTTAGGGTTAAGTGTTAGGGATAGGGTGATGTGTTTGGGTTAGGGTTAGGGTTAGGAGTTAGGGTAGGGTTAAGTGTTAGGGTTAGGGTGATGTTTTAGGGTTAGGAGTTAGGATTAGGGTTAGGGTTATGGTTAGGGTTAAGTGTTAGGGTTAGGGTGACGTGTTAGGGTTTGCGTTAGGGTTAAGTGTTAGGGTTAGGGTGACGGGTTAGGTTTAGGAGTAAGGATTACGGTTAGGGTTATAGTTAGGTTTAAGTGTTAGGGTTACGGTGACGTGTTAGGGTTAGCGTTAGGGTTACGTTTAGGAGTTAAGGTTAGTGTTAAGTGTTAGGGTTAGGGTGACGGGTTACGGTTAGGGTTAGGGTTGAGAACCTCTGTGGGTCATTAGAATGCTCTTGAACATGCTTTATTTTGCTCACTTTGTTACGTTTACTGTGTTTTCCTATATATCTATATATATAGTATTGCTCTCACTTTATTACAGTTACAGGGGAGAAATGGGTTTGGGTTAGTGTTAGGGTTAGGTTTAGGGTTGAGAACCTCTGTGGGTCATTAGAATGCTCTTGAACATGCTTTATTGTGCTCACTTTTTTAGGTTTACTGTGTTTTCCTATATATCTATATATATAGTATTACATTCACTTTGTTACAGTGACAGGGGTGAAATGGGTTAGGGTTAGGGTTAGGCTTAGGCTTAGGGTTGAGAACCTCTGTGGGTCATTAGAATGCTCTTGAACATGCTTTATTTTGCTCACTTTGTTACGTTTTCTGTGTTTTCCCATATATCTATATATATAGTATTACACTCACTTTGTTACAGGGGAGAAATTGGTTAGGGTTAGGATTACTGTTAGGGTTAGGGTTAGGGTTGAGAACCTCTGTGCGTCATTAGAATGCTCTTGAACTTGCTTTATTTTGCTCACTTCGTTAGGTTTACTGTGTTTTCCTATATATCTATATATATAGTATTACACTCACTTTGTTACAGTTACGGGGACAAATGGGTTAGGGTTAGGGTTCGGTTTAGGGTTCGGGTAAGGCTTGAGAACCTCTGTGGGTCATTAGAATGCTCTTGAACATGCTTTATTTTGCTCACTTTGTTACGTTTACTGTATTTTCCTATATATCTATATATAGAGTATTACACTCACTTTGTTACAGTCACAGGGGAAAATAGGTTAGGGTTGAGAACTTCTGTGGGTCATTAGAATACTCTTGAACATGCTTTATTTTGCTCACTTTGTTATGTTTACTGTGTTTTCCTATATATCTCTATGTATAGTATTACACTCACTTTGTTACTGTTACAGGGGCGAAATGGGTTAGGGATATGGTTAGGGTTGAGAACCTCTGTCCGTCATTAGAATGCTCTTGAACATGCTTTATTTTGCTCACTTTGTTATGTTTACTGTGTTTTCCTATATATCTATATATATCGTATTACACTCACTTTGTTACAGTTACAGGAGAGAAATGGGTTAGGGTTACTGTTAGGGTTAGGGTTGAGAACCTCTGTGCATCATTAGAATGCTCTTGAACATACTTTTGCTCACTTTGTTACGTTTACTGTGTTTTGCTATATATCTATACATGTAGTATTACACTCACTTTGTTACAGTTACAGGGGAGGAATGGGTTAGGGTTAGGGTTAGGGTTCGGGTAAGGCTTGAGAACCTCTGTGGGTCATTAGACTGCTCTTGAACATGCTTTATTTTGCTCACTTTGTAACATTTATTGTGTTTTACTATATATCTATATATATAGTATTACACTCACTTTGTTACAGTTAGAGGGGAGAAATGGGTTACAGTTAGCGTTAGTGTTGGGGTTAAGGTTAGGGCTGAGAACTTCTGTGCATCATTAGAATGCTCTTGAACATGTTTTATTGTGCTCACTTTGTTACGTTTACTGTGTTTTCCTATGTATCTATATATATAGTACTACACTCACTTTGTTACAGTTACAGGGGAGAAATGTGTTAGGGTTAGGGTTAGGGTTAGGGTTAGGGTTAGGGTTAGGGTTAGGGTTAGGGTTAGGGTTAGGGTTAGGGTTGAGAACCTCTGTGGGTCATTAGAATGCTCTTGAACATGCTTTATTTTATCTCAGAGCAAGAGGCCAAACAGGGAGCAGAGGCCAAACATTCATGCTCTACTCAGTGTGTTGCTGGGCAGCAGAGTGCAGGCTCCGGAGAGGTTGCATTCAAATGCACTTTCATGTATGACATTGAGCAGTGAAAGAAATGATGGAGGCACCGATGCAAAGCTGACTGTGTGCTGAAGAGGCCTAGCTCTAGCTTTCCCTCCTGGCTCTTCTGCTGTGGGAGCAGGGGCCAAACGTTTATTCTGTGCTGTGTTGCTGCGCAGCAGAGAGCAGCCTCTGGACTGATTCCATTCAAATGCTTTTCGTGTATGAAAGTGAGCAGTGAAAGCAATCATGGAGGCACCGATGCAATGGTGAGTGTGTGCTGAAGAGGCCCAGCATCAGCTTTCCCTGCTGGCTCTTCTGCTGTGGGAACAGAAGCCAAACGTTCGTGCTGTACTCACTGTGCTGCCTGGCACCTAGGGCCACCACCCGAGAATTTGTATTCAAATGGACTTTTAGGCATGAAACCGAGGAGAGGCTGCAATGATGGTGACACAGTTGCAAAGCTGCTTGTGTGCTGAAGAGGCCCAGCACCAGCTTTCCCTGCTGGCTCTTCTGCTGTGGGAGCAGTGGCCAAACGTTCATTCTGTGCTGACTGTGTTGCTGCGAAGCAGAGAGCAGGCTCTGGACTGATTGCATTCAAATGCTGTTCGTGTATGAAAGTGAACAGTGAAAGCAATGATGGAGGCACCGATGCAAAGGTGAGTGGGTGCTGAAGAGGCCCAGCTCTAGCTTTCAATCCTGGCTCTTCTGCTGTGGGCTCAGAGGCCAAACGTTCATGCTCTACACACTGTGCTGCCTGGCAGCTGAGAGCGACCACCTGAGAATTTGTATTCAAATGGACTTTTAGATATGAAACCGAGGAGAGACTGCAATGATGGTGACACCGTTGCAAAGCTGACTGTGTGCTGTAGAGGGCCAGCACCAGATTTGCCTCCTGGCTCTTCTGCTGTGGGAGCAGAGGCCAAACGTTCATTCTGTGCTGACTGTGTTGCTGCTAAGCAGAGAGCAGGCTCCGGAGAGATTGCATTCAAATGCTTTTCGTGTATGAAAGTGAGCAGTGAAAGCAATGATGGAGGCACCGATGCAAAGGTGATTGTGTGCTGAAGAGGCACAGCACCAGCTTTCCCTCCTGGCTCTTCTGCTGTGGGAGCAGATGCCAAACGTTCATGCTATACTCACTGTGCTGCCGGGCACCTGAGAGGAACCCCCCGAGAATTTGTATTCAAGTGGATTTTTAGGTATGAAACCGAGGAGAGACTGCAATGATGGTGACACCGTTGCAAAGCTGACTGTGTGCTGAAGATTCCCAGCACCAGCTTTCCCTGCTGGCTCTTCTGCTCTGGGAGTAAAGAACAAACGTTCATGCTCTACTCACTGTGCTGCCAGGTTGGCGATAGCAAGCTCCGCAGATCTTGCATTCAAATGCACTCTTAGCTATGAAAGTGAGCAGTGAGAGCAATGATGGGGCACCGTTGCAAAGCTGACTGTGTGCTGAAGATCACTCGCACCAGCTTTCCCTCCTGGCTCTTCCGCTTTGGAAGCAGAGGGCAAACGTTCGTGCTCTCCTCGCTGTGCTGCTGGGCCCCCTAGAGCAAGCCCCGGAGAGGTACAATTCAAATGGACTTTCACATATGAAAGTGAGCAGAGTCAGGAATGATGGTAACACCGTTGTAAAGCTGCCTGTGTGCTGAAGAATCCCAGCACCAGCTTTCTCTCCTGGCTCTTCTGCTGTGGCAGTAAAGAACGACCGCTCATGCTCTAATCACTGTGCTGCTGGGCAGCGGAGTGCAGGCTTCAGAGAGGTTGTATTCAAATGCTCTTTCAGGTCTGAAAGTGAATGGTGACAGCAATGATGGTGACACACTTGAAAGCTAACTGTGAGCTGAATAATCCCAGCACCAGCTTTCCCTCGTGGCTCTTCTGCTATGGGAGCAGAGGCCAAACATTCATGCTCTACTCAGTGTGTTGCTGGGCAGCAGAGTACAGGCTCCGGAGAGGTTGCATTCAAATGCTCTTTCATGTATGAGAGTGAGGAGTGAAAGCAATGATGGAGGCACCGTTGCAAAGCTGCCTGTGTGCTGAACAGGCCCAGCACCAGCTTTCCCTCCTGGCTCTTCTGCTGCAGGAGCAGAGGCCAAACGTTCGTACTATACTCACTGTGCTGCTTGGCAGCTGAGGGCGACCACCCGAGAATTTGTATTCAAATGGACTTTTAGGTGTGAAACCGAGGAGAGACTGCAATGATGGTGACACCGTTGCAAAGCTGACTGTGTGCTGAAGAGGCCCAACACCAGCTTTCCCTGCTGGCCCTTCTGCTGTGGGAGCAGATGCCAAACGTTCATTCTGTGCTGACTGTGTTGCTGCGCAGCAGAGAGCAGGTTCTGGACTGATTGCATTCAAATGCTTTTCATGTATGAAAGTGAGCAGTGAAAGCAATGATGGAGGCACCGATGCAAAGGTGATTGTGTGCTGAACAGGCCCAGCACCAGCTTTCCCTCCTGGCTCTTCTGCTGTGGGAGCAGAGGCCAAACATTCGTGCTGTACTCACTGTGCTGCTGGGCAGCTGAGAGAGACCACCTGAGAATTTGGATTCAAATGGACTTTTAGATATGAAACCGAGGAGAGACTGCAATGATGGTGACACCGTTGCAAAGCTGTCTGTGTGCTGAAGAGGCCCAGCACTAGCTTTCTCTGCTGTTCCTTCTGCTGTGGAAGCAGATGTCTAACGTTCATTCTGTGCTGACTGTGCTGCGCAGCAGAGAGCAGGCTCTGGACTGATTCCATTCAAATGCTTTTCCTGTATGAAAGTGAGCAGTGAAAGCAACGATGGAGGCACTGATGCAAAGGTGATTGTGTGCTTAACAGGCCCAGCACCAGCTTTCCCTCGTGGCTCTTCTGCTGTGGGAGCAGAGGCCAAACGTTCGTGCTGTACTCACTGTGCTGCTGGGCAGCTGAGAGAGACCACCTGAGAATTTGGATTCAAATGGACTTTTAGGTATGAAACCGAGGAGAGACTGCAATGATGGTGACCCCTAGCAAAGCTGACTGTGTGCTGAAGACGCCCAGCACCAGCTTTCGCTCCTGGCTCTTCGGCTGTGGGAGCGGAGGCCAAATGCTCATGTTCTAGTCACTATGCTTCTGCATAGCCTAGAGCCAGCTCCGGATAGGTGCGATTCAAATGGACCATTAGGTATGAATCTGAGGAGGGGCAGCAATAATGGTGACATCGTTGCAAAGCTGACTGTGTGCAGAAGATTCAGAGCACTAGCTTTCCCTCCTGGCTCTTCGATTGTGGGAGCAGACGGCAACTGTTCGTGCTCTACTCACTGTGATGCTGGGCAGCCAAGATCAAGCATCGGAGAGGTTGCGCTTAATTTACTTTCTGCTATGAAAGTGAGGAGGAATGATGGAGGCACCACTGCAAAGATGACTGTGTGCTGAAGTTCCCCCGCGCCATATTTCCCGCCTGCCTCTTCGGCTATGGGAGCAGAAGCCAAACGTTCGTGCTCTAGTCACTGTGCTGCTGGGTAGACTTGAGCAAGCTCAGGAGAGGTTGCATTCAAATACACTTCTAGGCATGAAAGTGAGGAGCGACAGCAATGATGGTGGCACCATTGCAAAGCTGACTGTGTGCTGAAGAGGCCCAGCACCTGCTTTCCCACCTGGCTCTTCAGCTGTGAAAGCAGAGGCCCAACTTTCGTGCTTTACTTGCTGTGCTACTGGGCAGCTGACACCGAGCACCAGAGACTTTGGATTCAAATGCGCTTTTAGGTATGAAACCTAGGAGAGACTGCAAGGATGGTGACACCGTTGCAAAGCTGACAGTGTGCTGAAGATTGTAGCAGCAGCTTTCCCTTCTGGCTCTTCAGCTGTGGGAGCAGAGGTCAAAGCTTCGTGCTCTACTCACTTTAGTGTTAGGGTTAGGTCTATGGTTAGGGCTAGGGATAGGGCTTGGGTTAGGGTTAGGGATAGGGATGGGTTAGGGTTATGTCTAGGGTTAGGGTTAGTGTTAGGGCTATGCTTAGGGTTTGGGTTAGGGTTTGGGGTTTGGGTTAGGGGTTTGGGTTACTGTTAGGCTTAGGGTTAGGGTTAGGGATAGGGTTTAGTGTTAGATTAGGTTTTGGGGTTGGGGTTAGGGTTAGTGTTGGGTTAGGGTTAGGGTTAGGGTTAGGCTTAGGGTTAGGGTTAGGGATAGGGTTTAGTGTTAGATTAGGTTTTGGGGTTGGGGTTGGGGTTAGGGTTAGTGTTGGGTTAGGGTTAGGGTTAGGGATAGGGTTTAGTGTTAGATTAGGTTTTGGGGTTGGGGTTAGGGTTAGTGTTAGGGCTAGGTTGAGGGGTTAGTGTTATTGTTAGGGGTAGGTTTAAGGTTTGAGTTTACCGTTGGGGTATTGTTAGGGCTAGGTTTAGGGTTAGGTTTTAGGCTTAGTGTTAGGTTTAGGCCCTGGAGATATCGCATTCAAGTGTACTTTGAGGTATGAATGTGAGCAGTGACAGCAATGATGGAGGCAATGTTCGAATGCTGACTGTGGTGAAGATCACTAGCATCAGCTTTCCAACCACGGTCTTCGCCTGTATGAGCAGATGCCAAACTTTCATGCTCTACTCACTGTACTCCTGGGACCTCTTGAGCAGGATCTGAAGACGGATGATTCAAATGGACTTTTGGATGTGAAACCAAGGAGCGACAGGAATGTTCGTGACACCGTTGGAAAGCTGACAGTGTGCCGAAGAGGCCCAGGGCCAGGTTTCTCACCTGTCTCTTCGGCTGTGGGAGGAGAGACCAAACATTACTGCTCTAGTCATTGTGCTGCTGGGTAGCCATGAGCAAGCTCAGGAGAGGTTGCATTCAAATGCACTTTTAGGCGTGAAACTGAGGAGCCACAGCAATGAAGGTAGCATCGTTGCAAAGCTGTCTGTGTGCTAAAGAGGCCTAGCACCAGCTTTCCCTCCTGGCTCTTTGGCTGTGCGAGCAAAGGCGAAACGTTCGTGCTCTGCTCACTATAGGGTTAGGGTAAGAGCAAGGGTTAGGTCTAGGGTTAGGGTTAGGGTTAGAGCTAGGGTTAGGGCTAAAGTTAGGGTTACGTTTAGGTTTAGGGTTCGGTTTAGGGTTAGGGTTCGGGTTTGGGTTAGGCTTAGGGTTAGGGTTAGGCTTACGGTTAGGTTGAGAACCTCTGTGGGTCATTAGAATTCTCTTGAACAGCCATTATTTTGCTCACTTTGTTACATTTACTGTGTTTTCCTATATATGTATATATACAGTTTTACACTAACTTGGTTACAGTTACAGGGAAAAATGGGTTATGTTTAGGGTTAGTTTTAGTGTTGAGAACCTCTGTGGGTCATTAGAACTCTCTTGAACATGCTTTATTTTGCTCCCTTTGTTGCGTTTACTGTGTTTTCATATATATATATATTATTACACTCACTTTGTTACATTTACAGGGGGAGAAATTTGTTTGTGTTTGGTTTAGGGTTAGGGTTAGTGTTGAGAACCTCTGTGGGTCATTAGAATGCCCTTGAATATGCTGTGGGCAGCCGAGTGCAAGGTCTGGAGTGGTTGCATTCAATTGCACCTTTAGGTTTGAAAGCTATGAGCGACAGCACTGATGCTGTCACCGTTGTAAACCTGAGAGTGTGCTGAAGAGGCCCAGCACCAGCTTTCCATCCTGGCTCTTAACCTGAAAGTGCCGAGGCCAAACGTTCGTGCTCTAGTCACTGTGCTGCTGGGTAGCTGAAAGCGATCACCAAACAACTTGCATTCAAATGGACTTTTAGGTATGAAACCGAGGAGAGACTGCAGTGATGGTTACACCGTTGCAAAGCTGACTGAGTGCTGAAGAGGCCCAGCACCAGCTTTCCCTCCTGGCTTTTCTGCTGTCGGAGCAGAGGCCAAACGTTTATTCTCTGCTCACTGTGTTTCTGGACAGCAGAGTGCATGCTCCAGAGAGGTTGCATTCAAATGCTTTTCATGTATGAAAGTGAGCAGTGAAAGCAATGATGGAGGCACTTTAGCAAAGCTGACTGTGTGCTGAAGAGGCCCAGCACCAGCTTTCCCTGCTGGCTCTTCTGCTGTGGGAGCAGAGGCCAAACATTCATGTTCTGCTCACTGTGTTGCTGTACAGCAGAGTGCATGCTCTGGAGAGGTTGCATTCAAATGTATTTTCATGTATGAAATTGAGCAGTGAAAGCAATGATGGAGGCACCGTTGCAAAGCTGACAGTGTGCTGATTATCACGAGCAACAGCTTTCCCTCCTGGCTGTTCAGCTGTGGGAGCAGAGGTCAAAGATTCGTGCTCTACACACTTTAGTGTTAGGGTTAGGGATAGGGATAGGGCTTGGGTTAAGGTTAGGGATAGGGATGGGTTAGGGTAAGGGATAGGGATGTGTTAGGGTTATGTCGAGGGTTAGGGTTAGTGTTAGGGCTATGCTTAGGGTTAGGGTTTGGGTTAGGGGTTTGGCTTCCAGTTAGTGTTAGGCTTAGGGTTAGGGTTAGTGTTAGGGTTAGGGTTAGGGTTGGGGTTTAGTGTTAGGTTCGGTTTTGGGTTTGGGGTTTGGGTTAGGGTTAGGGCTAGGTTGAGGGGTTAGTGTTATTGTTAGGGGTAGGTTTAAGGTTTGAGTTTACGGTTGGGGTAGGTTTAGGTTTAGGTTTAGGGTTAGGTGTTAGGCGTAGTGTTAGATTTAGGCTCTGGAGATGTTGCATTCAAGTGTACTTTGAGGTATGAATGTGAGCAGTGGCAGCAATGATGGAGCCAGTGTTCTAACGCTGACTGTGCTGAAGATCACTAGGGTTGTGATCCTCGGTTTCATACCTAAAAGTTCATTTGAATCCAAATTCTCAGGTGGTGTCTCTCAGCTGCCCTGCAGCACAGTGAGTACAGCACGAACGTTTGGCATCTGCTCCCACAGCAGTATAGCCAGCAAAGAAAACTGGACCTCTTCAGCACACAGTCATCTTTGCAACGGTGACTCCATCATTAATTTCACTGCCCACTTTCATACATGAAAGTGCTTTTGACTGCAACCTCTCCGGATCCTGCACTCTGCTGCCCAGGAGCACAGTGAGCAGAGCATGAACGTTTGACCTATGCTCCCACAGCCGAAGAGCCAGGAGGGAAAGCTGCTGCGGGTGATCTTCAGCACACAGTCAGCTTTGAAACAGTAGCAGCATCATTGCTGTCACTGATCACTTTCCTCCATGAAAAGCATTTGAATGCTATCTCTCCAGAGCCTACTCTCTGCTGCACAGCAACACAGTGAGCAGGGAATGAACGTTTGCCCTCTGCGCCCAGAGCAGAAGAGCCAGGAGGGAAAGCTGCTGCGAGTGATCTTCAGCACATAGTCACCTTTGCAACAGTACCTCCATCATTGCTGTCACTGCTCACTTTCATACAGGAGATTGCATTTGAATACAACCTCTCCGGATCCTGCACTCTGCTGCCCAGCAAAAGAGTGAGCAGAGCATGAACGTTTTCCCTCTGCTCCCAGAGCAGAAGAGCCAGGAGGGAAAGCTGGTGCTGGGAATCTTCAGCACACTGTCAGCTCCGCAACTCTTTCAACATCAATCCTGTCGCTCCTCGGTTTCAGAATTAAAAGTCCATTAGGATGCAAGCTTTCCAGAGCTTGTTCTCTGCTGCCCGGAAGTAAAACTGAGCAGAGCATGATCCTTTGGCCTCTGCTCCCACAGCCAAAGAGCCAGGAGGAAAAGCTGGTTCTGGGAATCTTCAGCACATACTCAGCTTTGCAACTTTCTCACCATCAGTGCTGTGGCTCCTCGGTTTCATAGCAAAAGTTCATTTGAGTCGTACCTCTCCGGAGCTTGCTCTAAGCTGCCCAGCAGCACAGATACTAGGGCACGAAAGTTTGGCCTTTGTTCACACAGCCGAAGAGCCAGGAGGGAAAGCTTGTGCTAGTGATCTTCAGCACGCATCTCAGCTTTGCAAAGGCACCTCCATCATTGCTCCAGTGCTCACTTTCATACGTGAGAGTGCGTTTGATTGCAACCTCTCCAGAGTCTGCTCTCTGCTGCGCAGCAGCCCAGCAAGTAGAGCACGAACGTTTGGCCTCTGTTCTCACAGCCGAAGAGCCAGGAGGGAAAGCTGGTGCTGGGAATCTTCCGCACACAGTCAGCTTTCCAACGGTGTCACCATCATTGCAGTCTCTCCTCGGGTTCATACTTAAAAGTTCATTTGAATCCAAATTCTCAGGTGGTGTCTCTCAGCTGCCCAGCAGAACAGTGAGTACAGCACGAACGTTTGGCCTCTGCTCCCACAGCAGAAGAGCCAGGAGGGAAAGCTCGTGCTGGGAATCTTCAGCACACTGTCAGCTCTGCAACTGTTTCAACATCAATCCTGTCGCTCCTCGGTTTCAGAATTAAAAGTCCATTTGAATGCAACTTTTCCAGAGCTTGTTCTCTGCAGCCCAGAAGTAAAAGTGAGCAGAGCGTGATCCTTTCGCCTCTGCTCCCACAGCCGAAGAATCAGGAGGGAAAGCTGGTGCTACTGATCTTCAGCACACAGTCAGCTTTTCAACAGTGTCACCTCCATTGCAGTCTCTCCTCGGTTTCATAACTAAAAGTTCATTAGAATACAAATTCTCTGGTGGTCGCTCTCAGGTGCCGAGCACCTCAGTGAGTAGAGCACGAATGTTTGGCCTCTGCTCCCACAGCAGAAGAGCCAGCAAAGAAAGCTGGTGCTGGACTTCTTCAGCACACAGTCAGCTTTGCAACGGTTCCTCCATCATTGCTTTCGCTGCTCGCTTTCATACATGAAAGTGCTTTTGAATGCAACCTCTCCGGATCCTGCCCTCTGTTGCCCAGCAGCACAGTGAGCAGAGCATGATCCTTTGACCTATGCTCCCACAGCCGAAGAGCCAGGAGGGAAAGCTGCTGCGAGTGATTTTCAGCACACAGTCAGCTTTGCAACGGTGCCTACATCATTGCTGTCACTGCTCACTTTCATACAGGAGATTGCATTTGAATACAACCTCTCCGGATCCTGCACTCTGCTGCCCTGCAACACAGTGAGCAGAGCATGAACGTTTGCCCTCTGCTCCCAGAGCAGAAGAGCCAGGAGGGAAAGCTGGTGCTGGGAATCTTCAGCACACTGTCAGCTCTGCAACTCTATCAACATCAATCCTGTCACTCCTCGGTTTCAGAATTAAAAGTTCATTATAATGCAAGCTTTCCAGAGCTTGTTCTCTGCTGCCCGGAAGTAAAACTGAGCAGAGCATGATCCTTTGGCCTCTGCTCCCACAGCCAAAGAGCCAGGAGGAAAAGCTGGTTCTGGGAATCTTCAGCACATACTCAGCTTTGTAACTTTGTCACCATCAGTGCTGTGGCTCCTCGGTTTCATAGCAAAAAGTTCATTTGAGTTGTACCTCTCCGGAGCTTGCTCTAAGCTGCCCAGCAGCACAGTGTCTAGAGCAGGAGCGTTCGGCCTTGTTCACACAGCCGAAGAGCCAGGAGGGAAAGCTTTTGCTAGTGATCTTCAGCACACAAGTCAACTTTGCAAAGGTACCTCCATCATTGCTCCAGTGATCACTTTCATACGTGAGAGTGCATTTGATTGCAACCTCTCCAGAGCCTTCTCTCTGCTGCGCAGCAGCACAGCGAGTAGAGCAGGAACGTTTGGCCTCTGTTCTCACAGCCGAAGAGCCAGGAGGGAAAGCTGGTGCTGGGCCTCTTCAGCACACAGTCAACTTTGCAACAGTGTCACCATCATTGCAGTCTCTCCTCGGTTTCATACCTAAGAGTTCTTTTGAATGCAAATTCTCTGGTGGTCGCTCTCAGCTGCCCAGCAGCAGCACAGTGAGTAGGGCACGAACGTTTGGCCTCTGCTCCCAGAGCAGAAGAGCCCACAAAGAAAGCTGGTGCTGTACCTCTTCAGCACACAGTCAGCTTTGCAACGGTGCCTCCATGATGCAGAATGACTCTAAGAGCAGGACCATAGAGCCCTGGAGGACTGTGCGAGCAAGGCAGGGGTTGGCCCCCACAGGTAACCGGAAACCGGACATGGGAAGAGAATGTGGAGGAAGCTGTGGGGGCTAACCAATACTGTTGTGCCAAGGAGGAATGAATGAATACCACTCCTATATATATGTGAACTGCGTCACAAATAAGGTAGAAGTTTGCTTATCACCCATATTGGGTTGGCCTGTCTGCTTCTCCTCGCCGCTTACAAATTGCGCCCAAACAGGGACGCGGACTACAGGGCCCTGGTCACTGGGGACCCAGAATACAGGGCCCCGACTCTCGGGGCCCCGGATTACAGGGCCCCGGTTAACGGGGACCCGGATTACAGGGCCCCGGTTAATGGGGACCTGGAACAGCAAGTGAGCGGTGCCGACGTCAGCTGCCAGGGCGCGCGGGCAATGCTGCTGCGGTGGCGTGATGGACCTGGGTGCTTGGACTAACTGAAAGGAATCCGCTGCTGGGGCGAACCAGACACTGCTGCATCGGGAGGCCGATCCGGAGACCGAGGTTACAGGACGACCCAGAAGAAGACGATCCGGAAAAGGCCGGCCATGAAAATGGACCGAGAGGTAGCCCTGGACTTATTACAGTGCTTTTTATAGAAGCGGGGAATTGAGCCCTGAACTTATTACAGTGCTTTTTATAAAAGCGGGGAATTGAGCCTGAGACTCTAAAGCAGCTAGCAGGTCTAGTGGCTGTAGGGAAGGCTAAGGGACTTTTAGTAGATCCTAATACAGTTTTTGAGGAGAGTGAGTAGCGAAAGTTTGGTGAAGAACTATTTGACTCAATGCTTAATGATGATAAAACGGCAAAGAAACTCGGTCAACCACGGAGAGAAGTAATAAACTGTATAAAAAGTTACGAGGCGGAAAAGAAAACTGCTGCGGTAACAACGGAGAAACTAGGAACAGACATCCCCGGTCGGTTGAAACCGGGGGAAGATTACAACTCGTTTCCCCCAACTCGCGGGAGCACAGGGTTTCCCCCCCCCCCTTCCTGTTCTCCCCCTCCATCAGAAGGTGCCGCGGAGGAGGTGTAACCCCCTGCTCCCCCACCACCCCACTTCCGAAAGTAGGGACTTTGAAAAGGACAGAGAAAGTATATTAGAAGGTATACGCATGATAAATGTCGAGGAATCCGAAAGAAAGAGGGCGGTGCCTCGGCGCCGGATCGATTGCGGCGCCACTGTGAAGCACGCAGTAGAAAATAGAGATCATGCGCTAGCGGGAGATTTAAAGGAACTGCGAGCCTCTCCAACCCACTATGCCCTAGAGTGAAAAAAATAAATAAATAAATAAAAATTGTTAACTCAGTTACGGAGGAGCCAGGTCTGCAGATGGCTACATACCGAACGAGAGACATCTGGTAAGAGAGACACAGCTGCGAGCAATGGAGACCCTGAGTTTGGCCCAGGATCAGCCCCCAAATCCCCTGAATCTGAGCCAGATTTATATCCTCTGCTTCCAGACCCTGACTCTTCGTCTCCCGGGTCGGTCTGCTCAGACTCACTGGCCCTGGAGACACTCAGTTGTAACAATGGGTAACCAAGGATGCGATCATTACTGGGGAATTTTCTGCAATGGGCATCTTTGCATATCCTGTGTTTACTACACAGCAGGGGGCTAAAGAGTGGGAAGCTCTTGATCTCAAAATAGTTAAGGAGGCCTGACAAACAGTGACCACGTTTGCGTTAAAATCCTCGTACACTCAAGCTGTATATGTTACAATTTTTTCTTGCAATTGACAGGGGGAGCCCATACAGTTTCTCTGTGATACTCATGTACTAGAAGTTGGTAAATGTAAGTATGTCCAGGTTTCTATCAACCCTTGGAGACCTTTGTAGATACTGCTGGCCACTTTTTCCAGCACAGGCTGGCCACCTGTGTCAGAATGTGTGTGCATTTTGGTCAGTATAAAAGCCCAAGCCTCATGCGATGTGGGGGAGGCAGAGCGTCTGAGGGGACGCCTGCTAAGGTTGAGCCTGCCACCTTGCACTGCAATGATGCTTCTCGGAGCTGTTTTTCTGTTAGTCTCCACAGGGTCCTTGTGCCACGTTCTGTACGTGGGACTGTAGTGGGAGTAATGATTGTCTGGATTTTGTGCTTCAAATATTGTGGTTGTGTGGCGTGTGCTTGTGGGATCCCATACGCATGTGTGTGCGTGTGTGCGCTGAGGGCAGACGGTGTTCTGTGTATTTTTCTTGTTGTTGGGTTCATGTAAAAGCTGTCATCGGGTACCTGTTTAACATTTCGGGCATGAAAGGGTTAACGTAAAGGTGCGGCTGCCGGCGGGTATTTATGGTTGCTGCTGAAGCAGGCAGGCTGCTATAGTTGCTGCCCAGCAGGACGGCTTTTGCAAAAAAAAAAAAAAAAAAAAAGAGGGGGAGAGAGTAATGATGCTGCGTCTAACCTGTCTACTTCTCAAGAACTGATAACCTGGGGGAGGGAGTATATTTGTGTCCTCCTGCCTACAGGTCCATGGCGACTGCCTGCAAAGTTTGTGAAGCCTTGCCATGAGCTGGACAGATGAATGGAAAAACCTGATGCCTCAGCTACAGGAGCTGACCGTGAATACCCCAAGCAGAATGAGATAGAGGAAGAGAAAGAACGATTAACTGCAAAACATCACTTGGGGACAACTGAAAAGTAACATCCTGAATATGTGTGCTTGTAAAGTAGCTATTATTAGAGATTGTGATTTTGTGTATAAAACCACCTGTATTTACTAGCTAGTTGCTAATAAGAAACTCCACCTTGTATACATTTGTCACTTGTAAAAGAGATGTTAGAGTATGGAAATTTGCAGTAGCTGCTAGAAAATGCTAAGGCAAAAGCTAGAAAGATTTTAATACAATGGTAGTCTTATAAAGCAGGTGATGGAACAAATTAAGAGGGTGGGAGAATTCCACTGGTAAGAAATTTCTTTAGCTAGTCCCTCACTGCCATCAGCATCTTCAACATGCTGCTGCACCCTGTAATAGTTACTCTGCTAATGTAAATTTGTGTGTGCCTTGCTGTAGTAGCGACTTGTTACTTGATGAAGCAGGTGAAACTGTGCATTGACAACAAGGTGAAAGGACTGAGGCTGACAAAATGCTGCTATCACAATCAAGGGCAAGACTGGGTTGGCTTCTGTGTTTGCCACCAAGAAGAACCTTTAGCTCCGCTGTTGGCTGCAACCCAGCAGGCATGGAGCGGTGGGGACCCATGCCATGCCAGACCTTGATGTGAAGGATCAGAGAGCTATACAGCCTGTTATCAGAGAGTCATACAGCAGAAAAAAGGGGCAGGCCCAGGCAGCCTCTAGTTGGCATATGTTGGGGATATAATCTAGCCCAGATCCCCTGCTCAAGTAGGGTCACCCAAACCATATATAAAACATAAAGGGGGAAGATGTGGAAACAGTGTTCTCACAGGAGAACGCATAATTGGTACATAAACTTTGAATAGTCCTGAAAGATACAGCAAGGCCATGAGAGGCCCGAAGAAGCTTAACCAAGCAAGATAAGAGGCTGGAATTCACCAAGTTAATGAGAACTGTGGACTGTTGGCAAGCTTTCAAGGTTGAGTTCTCACACCTGTGTTTAACCAATTATATGTTAGTCACTAAGGGTCTTCAAAACATGTATCCAATCATAATATGCCAAATCACTGTAAGTGCTTCAGCCGGGGCCTTGGCTCAACTAAGCAGACTGGGATTCTGAGTTGCTAAGCAGACAATTCTACATCGAAGGCAATTTCTGATTTGTTTTAATGTTGACTCTGTAAGACATGCAACACTGCAGAACCTTTTGTTGTTGGAACAGGGACATGGATGTGAAGAGTTTGATGGAATGTGTTGTATGAGTCTCTCTGATTATGCTAATTCGATGCACGCACAGCTGAGAACCCTGGCTCAGCTTACCCAGCAATAGTAAATGAGCAACATCCTAAGAATAACTAGATGGTTGTCTTCACGGGGAATTACAGGTTGAGTCAAACACTGCTGTTTAAAGTATTGCAATTATGTATTATTGTTAGGTTAATCATCGTAGCTATTAGACTTGCTTATAGTTGTGTGATAAAACAGGTGAATAGAATAACCCACAATGCCTTGCTCACACAAAGAAAAAGGGGGGAATTGTTGCAGAATGACTCTAAGAGCAGGACCATAGAGCCCTGGAGGACTGTGCAAGCAAGGCAGGGGTTGGCCCCCACAGGTAACCGGAAACCGGACATGGGAGGAGAATGTGGAGGAAGCTGCGGGGGCTAACCAATACTGTTGCGCCAAGGAGGAGTGGATGAATACCACTCCTATATATATGTGAACTGCGTCAAAAATAAGGTAGAGGTTTGCTTATCACCAATATTGGGTTGGCCTGTCTGCTTCTCCTCGCCGCTTACACCTCCATCATTGCTTTCACTGCTCGCCTTCATACATGAAAGTGCTTTTGAATGCAACCTCTCCGGATCCTGCACTCTGCTGCCCAGCAACACAGTGAGCAGAGCATGAAGCTTTGACATATGCTCCCACAGCCAAACAGCCAGGAGGGAAAGCTGGTGCTGGGTCTCTTCAGCACACAGTCAGCTTTGTAATATTGTCACCATCATTGCAGTCTCTACTCGGTTTCAACCTAAAAGTCCATTTGAATACAAATAATCTGGTGGTCGCTCTCAGCTGCCCAGCAGCACAGTGAGTAGAGCATGAACATTTGGCCTCGGCTCCCAAAACAGAAGAGCCAAGAGGAAAAGCAGGTGCTGGGAATCTTCAACACAGTCAGCTTTGCAACGGTGTCACAATCACTGCTTTCACTGCTCACTTTCATACATGAAAGTGCATTTGAAAGCAACCTCTCCGGATCCTGCACTCTGCTGCCCAGCAACACAGTGAGCAGAGCATGAACCTTTGGCCCCTGCTCCCACAGCCAATGAGCCAGGAGGGAAAGCTGGTGCTAGTGATATTCAGCACACAGTCAGCTTTGCAAAGGTGCTTTCATTATTGGTGTCACTGATCACTTTGCTGCATGAAAAGCATTTGAATGCAATCTCTCCAGAGCCTGCTCTCTGCTGCACCGCAACACAGTGAGCAGAGCATGAACGTTTGGCCTCCGCTCCCACAGCAGAAGACCCAGAAGGGAAAGCTGGTGGTTGTGATCTTCAGCACCCAGTCAGCTTTGCAACGGTGTCACCATCATTTCAGTCTCTCCTCGGTTTCATACCTAAAAGACCATTTGAATCCAAATTCTCTGGTGGTCGCTCTCAGCTGGCCAGCAGCACAGTGAGTGGAGCACGAACGTTTGCCGTCTGCTCCACAGCTGAAGAGCCAGGAGGGAAAGCTGTTGCTGGGAATCTTCAGCACCCAGTCAGCTTTGCAACGGTGTCACCATCATTGCAGTCTCTCCTCGGTTTCATACCTAAAAGTACGTTTGAATCCAAATTCTCAGGTGGTCGTTCTCAGCTGCCCAGCTGCACAGTGACTAGAGCACGAAAGTTTGGCCTCTGCTCGAACAGTAGAAGAGGCAGGAGACAGCAAGCTCTGGAGAGTTTGCATTTAAATGCACTCTCACGTATGAAAGAAAGCAGTCAAAGCAATGATGTTGACACTGTTGCAAAGCTGACTGTGGGCTGAAGTTCGCTAGGAGCAGCTCTCCCTCCTTGTTCTTAGGCGGTGGGAGCAGAGGGCTAACGTTCGTGCTCTACTCACTGTGCTGCTGGGCAGCAGAGAGCTAGCTCTGGAGAGGTTGCATTCAAATGCACTTTCAGTTATGGAAGCGAGCAGTGACAGCAATGATGGAGACACTGTTGCAAAGCTGACTGTGTGGTGAACTTCACTAGCCCTAGCTTTCTCTCCTGGCTCTTCTGTTGTGGGAGCAGAGGCCAAACTTTCATGCTCTGCTCACTGTGGTGCTGCGCAGCAGAGAACAGGTTCTGGAGAGATTGCATTCAAATGCTCTTTCATGTCTGAAAGTGAGGACTGACAGCAATAATGGGGAAACTGTTGCAAAGGTGATTGCTGTAGATCACTAGCACTAGATTTCCCTCCTGGGTTTTCGGCTGTGGCAGCAGAGGCCAAACGTTCGTGTTTTACTCACTGTGCTGCTGGGCAGCTTAGACCAAGCTCCGAAGAGGTACGAATAAAATGAACTTTTTGCAATGAAACCGAGGAGCCACAGCACTGATGGTGACAAAGTTGCAAAACTGAGTATGTGCTGAAGATTCCCAGAACCAGCTTTCCCTTTTGGCTCTTCTCCTGTGGTTCCAGAGGCCCAAATATCATGCTCTGCTCACTTTTACTTCCAGGCTGTAGAGAACAAGCTCCGCATATCTTGCATTGAAATGCACTCTTAGGTATGGAACCGAGGAGTGACAGGAATGATGTTTACACATTTGCAAAGCTGACTGAGTGCTGAAGATTTCCAGCACGAACGTTCCCTCCTGGATCTTCTGCTGTGGGAACAGAGGACAAATGTTCATGCTCTACTCACTGTGCTGCTGGGCAGCAGAGTGCAGGCTCCAGAGAGGTTGCATTCAAATGCAATTTCAAGTATGAAAGTGAGTAAGCAATGACAGCAATGATGGAGGAACCGTTGCAAAGGTGACTGTGTGCTGAAGATCACTAGCACAACTGTTCACTCCTGGGTTGTCGGCTGTGGAAGTAGAGCCCAAATGTTTGTTCTCCTCTCACTGTGCTGCTGGGCAGGAGAGAACTAGCTCTGGAGAGGTTGCACTCAAATGCACTTTCAGTTATGAAAGTGTGCAGTGGCAGCAATGATGGAGGCACCGTTGGAAATCTGACAGCGTGTTGAAGATACCTATCACCAGCTTTCCCCTTTGGCTTTTCATCTCTGGGTGCAGAGGCTAAATGTTTTTACTATGCTTACTGTGCTGCTGGGCAGCTGAGAGTGACCACCAGAGAATTTGTATTCAACTGGACTTTTAGGTATGAAACCGAGGAGCGACAGCAATGATGGTGACACAGTTGCAAGGCTGACTGTGTGCTGAAGATCACTAGCACCAGCTTTCCCTCCTGGCTCTTCGGTTGTGGGAGGAGAGGCCTAACGTTCGTGCTCTAATCACTGTGCTGCTGGGCCCCCTTGAGCAAGCACCGGAGAGGTACAATTCAAATGGACTTTTCAGTATGAAAGTGAGCAGTGGCAGGAGTATTTGTTACACCATTGTAAAGCTGACTGTGTGCTGAAGAGGCCCAGCACGAACTCTCCCTCCTGGCTCTTCTGCTGTGGGAGCACAGCCCAAACGTTCCTGCTCTACCCACTGTGCTGCTGGGCAGCAGAAAGCAGGCTCTGGAGAGGTTTCATTCAAATGCACTTTCAGTTATGAAAGTGAGCAGTGACAGCAATGATGGAGGCACTGTTGCAACGCTGTGTGTTGAAGATTCCTATCACCAGCTTTCCCCTTTGGCTTTTCATCTGGGGGGGTAGAGGCCAAATGTTCATGCTCTACTCACTGTGCTGCTGCACAGCTGAGAGTTACCACCAGAGAATTTGTATTCAAATGGCCTTTTAGGTATGAAACTGAGGAGCGACAGGAATGATGATGACACTGTTGCAAAGCTGACTGTGTTCTGAAGAGGCAAAGCACCAGCTTTCCCTCCTGGCTCTTCGGCTGTGGGAGCAGAGGCCTAGTCGCTGTGCTGCTGGGCAGCAGAGAGCAGGCTCTGGAGAGGTTGCATTCAAATGCTCTTTCAGATATGAAAGTGAGCTGTGAAATTAATGATGGAGTCACCGTTGCAAAGATGACTGTGTGCTGAAGATCACTAGCACCAGCTTTCACTCCTGGCCCCTCGGCTGTGGGAGCAGAGGCCTAACGTTCATGCTCACTCACTGTGCTGCTAGGCCCCGTAGAGGAAGCTGCTTAGAGGTATGATTATATTGACTGTGTTATGAAGCCGAGGAGCGACAGGAATGATGAAAGGGTGGATGTGCGCTGAAGCTGTCCCTCACCAGCTTTCTCTCATGGCTCTTCGGCTGTGGGAGCAGAGGCCAAACGTTCATGCTCTACCCACTGTGCTGCTGGGCACCTGAGAGTGAGCACCGGAGAGGTTCCATTCAAATGGGCTTTTAGGTATGAAACTGAGGAGAGACAGCAATGATGCCGACAAAGCTGCAGAGCTGACTGTGTGCTGAAGATGCCCAGCACATGCTCTCCCTCCTAGCTTTTCGGCTGTGGGAGCAGAGACCGAAGGTTCGTGCTCTATTTACTCTGCTGCTGAGCAGCGGAGATGGTACAAGGAATGAGTTTATATTCAAATGGAATTTTAGGTGGGAAAAAAGGGAACAACATTGAAGTGGGTGGCACCGTTGCAAAACTCACTTTGTGTTGAAGGTGCCATGCACCAGCATTATATCCTTGTTCTTTGGCTGTGGAAGCAGACGCCAAACACTCGTGCTCTGCTCACTCTGCTGCTTTGCAGTGGATAGCGTGCACCAGAGATGTTGGACTCCCAGTGTGGGAAAATGAGGAGCGAAAGCAATGCTGGTGGCACTGTTGTAAACCTCACTGTGCATTGAAGATGCCCAGCACAAGTTTTCCATCCTGATTCTTTGGCTATGGAGCAGAGCCCAAACTTTCTTGCTCTACTCACTCATGGGCAGGCAAGAGTGACCACCGGAGAGGTTGGATTCAGATGGACTTTTAGATATGAAACCGAGGAGCAACAGCAATGCAGGTGGCACCATTGCAAAGTTCACAGTGTGTTGTATATGCCAGGCACCAGCTTTCCCTCCTGGTTCTTTGGCTGTGGGAGCAGAGACTGAAGTTTCATGCTTATTTACTCTGCTGCTGAGCAGCAGAGATAGAACACGGAAGGAGTTTGGATTCAAATGAACTTTTAGGTGGCAAAACGAGGAGCGACAACAATGTTTGTAACACCGTTGCAAAGCTCACTGTGTGCTGAAGATGCCCAGCACAAGTTTTCCATCCTGGTTCTTTGGGTGTGGGAGCAGAGGAAAAACATTTGTGCTCTACTCTCTCTGATGCTGGACAGCCGAGAGCAAACACGGAAGGAGTTTGGATTCAAATGGAATTTGAGGCGGTAAAACGAGGAGCGACAGCAATGCGGGTGGCCCTGTTGCAAAGCTCACTGTGTGTTGAAGATGCCAGGAACCAGCTTTCCGTCTTCTTTCCTCGGCTGTGGGAGCGGAGGCCAAACGTCCCTGCTCTACTCACTTTGCTGCTGAGCAGCCAAGAGTGAACACCAAAGGTGCTTGGATTCAAATGGACTTTTATGTGGGAAAACAAGGAGTGATAGCAATTTGAATGGCACTGTTGCAAAGCTCAGTCTGAGTTGAAGTTACCAAGTACCAGCTTTTAACCCTGGTTCTTTGGCTGTGGAGCAGAAGCCAAAAGTTCATACTCTACTCACTGTGCTGCTGGTCAGTCAACAGCGACCACAGGAGAGGCTGGATTCAAATGGTCTTTTTGGTGGGAAAGCAAGGAGTGACAACAATGCGGGCGGCACCATTGCAAACCTCACTGTGTTCTGAAGATTCCAAGCACCACCATTCTATCCTGGGTTTTGGCTGTGGGAACAGAGACCAGACATTCGTGCTCTACTCACTGTGCTGCTGCAGCAGAGAGCAAGCACCAGAGAGGTTGCATTCAAATGGACTTTTAGGTGGGAAAGTGAGGAGTGACAGCAATGAGGTTGGCAGTGTTGCAAAGCTCACTGTGTGTTGAGGGTGCCATACACCAGTTTTCCATCCTGGTTCTTTGGCTCTGGAGAGGTTGCATTCAAATTGATCTGGCCTGTTTTTACCTTGCCTTGCCTTCCCTTGCTTTGCATTGCCATTCCTTGCCATTCTTGGCATTTCCTGGCCTAGCTTTGCCTTGCTTTGCCTGGCCTGGCATTTCCTTGCCTTGCCTTGCCTTGCTTGGCCTTGCCTGGCCTAGCTTTGCCTTGCCTTGCCTGGCGTGTCCTTTCCTTGCCTTGCATTGCCTTGCCTGGCCTTGAATCGGATTCCCTTGCCTCGCCTTGCCTTTCCTAGGCTTTCCTTGCCTGGCCTGGTCTGGCCTGGTCTGGTCTTGCCTGGCCTTACATTGCCTCGCCTGGCCTGGACTTGCCTTGCTTTGAGTGGCTTTGCCTTGCCTTGGCTTGCCTTGCCTGTCCTTGCCTAGCCTGCCCTTGCCTGGTGTGCCCCAGCCTGCCCTTGCCTGGTCTGGCCTAGCCTGATCTAGCATATGTTAGCCTTGCCTGGCCTTTCCTGGTGTGCCCCAGCCTGCCCTTGCCTGGTCTGGCCTAGCCTGATCTAGCATATGTTAGCCTTGCCTGGCCTTTCCTGAGCTGGCCTGGCCTTGCCTTGCCTTGCTTTGCCTTGCCTTGCCTGACTTTGCCTGGCCTGACCTTGCCTTGCCTAGCCTTGCCTTGCCTGGGCTTGCCATGCCTCTCCTTGCTTTACCTTGACTTCCCTGGTCTTGACTTGCTTGACCTTGCATTGAGTGACCTTTCATTGCCTGGCCTTGCATTGCATGACCTGGTCTTGCCTTGCCTTGACTTGCCTAGGCTTGTGTGGCATGGCCTGCCCTGGCCTTGCCTTGCCTGGCTTTTCCTTGCCTAGCCTTGCCTGGCCTGGGTTGGGCTGACCTTTCCTGGCCTTCCCTGGCCTGCTCTGGCGTGGCCTGGTCTGGCCCAGCCTAGCCTGCCCATGCATTGCCTGGCCTTTCCTTTACATGACCTGACCTGAAATGCCTTATCAGTCGTGGCCATGCCTTGCCTTGCCTTGCCTGGCCTGGCCTCTCCTGGACTTGCCTTACCTGGATTGGCTTGGCCTGCCCTTGTCTTGCCTGGCCTTGTATTGCCTGTCCTGGCCTTGCATTGCCTTGCATTGCCTGGCCTGGACTGGCCTGACCTCTCCCGGCAGGCCCTTTCCTTACCTGGCCTTGCCTAGCCTGGCCTTGCCTTGCCTGGCCTGGGCTTGCCAAGCCTTGAATTTCCTGGCCTGGGCTTGCCTGGCTTTGCCTTGCCTGGCCTTGCCTAGACTTGCCTGGCCTGGCATTTCCTTGCTTTGCCATGCCTTGCTTTGCTTTGCCATGCCTGGCCTGAATTTACCTTGACATGATGTGACCTGAACCGCCTTATAGTTCCTGGCCATGCCTTGCTTTGCCTTGCCTTGCCTTGCCATGCCTTGCCATGCCTTGCCTTATTTTGCCTAACCTGGCCTGGCCTAGCCTGGACTGACCTGGCCTTTCCCTGCCTGGCCTTGCCGGCCCTGGCATTGCCTGGCCTGGCCTGCCCTGGCATTGCCTGGCCTGGCCTCTCCGTGCTTTGCATTGCCTTGCCTTGATTGTCCTTTCCTGGCCTGGCCTTGCCTTTCCTGGCCTTGCCTTGCCTTGCCTGGACTGGCCTGGCCTTTCCTTGCCTGGGCTTGCCTGGCCTGGCCTGCCCTTGCATAGCCTGGCCTGGTCTTGCCTTGCCTTGCCTTGCCTTGTGTTGCCTTGCATGGCCTTGCCTTTCCTGGCCTTGACTTGCCTTGCCTTTCATTGCCTGGCCTCCCTGGCCTGGCCTTTCCTGGCCTTGCTAGGACTGGTCTGGCTTACCTTGCATTGCCTGGACCTGACTGGACCTGAACTGCCTTATCCGTCCTGGAGGTGCATTGCCTTGCCTTGCCTTGCCTGGCATTGCCTGGCCTTGACTTGCTTTGTCTTTCCTTGCCTTGTCTTGCCTGGCATGGCCTAGCCTTGCCCTGTATTGCCTTGCCTTTCCTTGCCTTTCCTTTCCTTGCCTTGAATGGCCTTGCCTTGACTGCCCTGGCCTGGCCTTGCCTGATCTGGACATGCCTTACCTGGACTTGCCTGCCCTGGTCTGTACTGGAGTGGATTGGCCTGACCTTGCCTGGCCTTGCCTTGCCTTGCCTTGCTTGTCTAGCCTTGCCTTGCCTTGCCTTGTCTTGCATGGCCTTGCCTTTCCTGGCCTTGCCTTGCCTTGCCTTGACCGGCCTGGCCTGGCCTTGCCTCGACTGGCCTCGACTGGCCTGCTCTGGCCCTGCCTTGTCTTGCCTTGCCTGATTTTGCCTGGTGTTGTGTTGCCTTCCCTTGCCTTGCCTGCCTTTCCTGACATTGTCTGACCTTGCCTTGACTTGATTTGCCATGCCTGGCCTTGTCTTGCCTTGACTGGCCTGGCTTGCCCTGGATTTGCCTTGCTTTGCCTTGCCTTGTATTGCCTGTCCTTAGCTTGCCTTGCCTTGCCTGGCCTGGACTAGCTTGGCCTTGCCTTGCCTTGCCTTGTGTTGCCTTGCCTTGTGTTGCCTTGCCTTGCCTTGCCTTGCCTGGACTGGACTAGCTTGGCCTTGCCTTGCCTTGCCTTGTGTTGCCTTGCTTTGTGTTGCCTTGCCTTGTGTTGCCTTGCCTGCCCTGGCCTGGTTTTGTATGACCTGGCCTGGACTGGTTGGCCAGGCTTTTCCTGGCCTGGCCTTGCCTGGCCTCTCCTTGCCTGGCCTTACCTAGCCTTGCATTGCCTGTCCTGGACTTGCCTTGCATTGCATTGCCTTGCCTTGCATTGCCTTGCCTTGCATTGCCTTGCCTTGCCTTGCATTGTCTAGCCTAGCCTTGCCTTGCCTTTTCTAGCCTTGCCTTGCTTTGCCTGGCCTGGCCTGGCCTGGCCTGGCCTGGTCTGGCCTTGCCTTCCCTGGCCTTGCCTGGCCTGGCATTTCGTGCCCTTGCATTGCCTGTCCTGGACTGGCCTTGCCTTGATTTGCCTTGCCTTGCCTTGCCTTCCTTTGCCTTACCTGGCCTGTCCTGGCTTGCCTGGCCTTGCCTTTCCTTGCCTTGCTCTGCCTTTCCTTGTCTTGCCTTGCTTTGCCTTCCCTGGCTTGGCCTATACTGACCTGGGCTGGCCTGGCCTTGCCTGGCCTGGCCTGTCTTGCCTGGGTTTGCCTTTCCTGGCCTTCTCTTGCCTGGCCTGGATTGGCCTGGCCTTGGCTTACCTGCACTTACCTGGCCTGCATTGCCTGGCCTGGCCTGTACCAGCCTGGCCTTGCATTGCATTGCCTTGCCTTGCCTGGACTTGCTTTCCCTTGCTTGGACTCGACTGGCCTTGCCTGGCCTTGCCTGGCCTGGCCTGACCTGGTGTGGTGTGGATTTGCCTTGCCTTGCCTGGGCTGTCCTGGCTTGTCTGGCCTGTCCTTGTCTTGCCTGGCCTTGCATGGTGTTGCGTTGCCTGGCCTTGCTTTGCCTTGCCTTGCCTGGCCTGGTCTGGCATGGCCTGGTCTGGCCTTGCCTGGCCTGGCATTTCATGCCCTTGCATTGCCTGTCCTGGACTGGCCTTGCCTTGATTTGCCTTGCCTTGCCTTCCCTTCCCTTCCTTTGCCTTACCTGGCCTGTCCTGGCTTGCCTGGCCTTGCCTTTCCTTCCCTTCCTTTGCCTTACCTGGCCTGTCCTGGCTTGCCTGGCCTTGCCTTTCCTTCCCTTGCCTTTCCTTTCCTTGTCTTGTCTTGCTTTGTCTTCCCTGGCTTGACCTATACTGGCCTGGGCTGGCCTGGCCTTGCCTGGCCTGGCCTGTCTTGCCTGGGTTTGCCTTGCCTTGCCTTGCCTTGCCTTGCCTTGCCTGGCCTAGACTTGCCTTGCCTTGCCTTGCTTTGCCTTATCCCATTGTACCATTCGATCTTCCCAGAGGCTGGTTCATGGTAGTGGATGTGATATACCCACTCAATGCCATGCTCTTTGGCCCAAGTGTCTATAAAGTTATTCCAGAAATGAGTCCCATTGTCTGACTCAGTTCTCCCTGGGGTGCTGTGTTGCCCCAAAATCTGTTTCTCAAGGCGCAGGGTAGTGTTCCGGGCAGTGGTGTGGGGCACAGCGTATGTTTCCAGCCATCTGGTGGTTGCTTCCACCATGGTAAGCACATGGCGCTTGCCTTGGTGGGTTTGTGGGAGTGTGATATAGTCAATGTGCCAAGCGTCCCCGTATTTGTACTTCAGCCATCATCTGATACTCCTCAGTGGCCCGACTCTTGCGTAAATGAGTATCTCCACGGCGTACCTTCACCACCAGGTTCTGCACCCAGGCAGCGATATCTTGCCATAGTGCAGGAGCCCAGATGGGTTTCCCTCTGCGTTGCCAGTTGCTCTGCTTCCATTACTGCAACCACCCCCACAGGGCATTTGCCACCATCCATGAGGAAGTGGAGATAAAGCACTGGAGACTTTTCTTGTTCATTATATGGTGGGGCTTCTTCAGTATCTGTTCTCCGGTGACATTCCAAAATTGGTGCCTTCTGGCCAATCCATGTTCACTGCCAGGATTCCTGGACAACTGTGTTTTCTATTTGAGCTTGTTGTGTCATCACCGCAATCCCCTTACTTACTCCATGTAGCATCAGTTGTATGATGCGTAGAGGACACCCTGCCTTTGAACATCCAGCCCAGCACAGGCAACCGGGGTGCCAGAAGGAGCTGTGCTTCAGTGCCAATCACTTCTGAAGCAGCTCAAACCCCTTCATAGGCTGCAGTATCTCTTTTTCAGTTGGGGTATAACCAGGCTTGGATTCTCTGTATCCCTGACTCCAAAAGCCGAGGGGTCGACCTCAAGTCTCCCCTGGAGCTTTCTGCTAGAGGCTCCAGGTAGTCCCATTCTGCCTGGCTGCAGTGCAGAGCACATTTCACATCTTGCCCAGTCCGGACTGGCCCAAGGGCATGAACTATCTCCCGTTTAATTTGTTCAGAGGCTTGCTGTTGCTCAGGGCCCCATTTGAAATTGTTCTTCCTTGGGTCACTTGATAGAGATTACAGTCAGACTGTAATGTGGGTTGTGCACGGTCCCTGGGGGCATATTAAAGGTTGTGTGGGTCCTGCTGAGCACTCCTGGGCTCTCCAGTCAATGGATCAGCTCATGGATGGCAATCAGGGAGTCTCGGTTCATGCCATATTGCTGCCGGTGCAGTGATGTTGTAGTGATGGCACTTGTTCTTCTACCTTCAGCAACCCCACCAGAGAGGGACCTTGTGAGAGACCAGGCAAGGTGGAGAGCTGCTACATTTCCTCTGTCTCCAAGACAGCTCTACCAAAAGCTCATCAGTCACCTCTGGGCAGAGCCTGTCGCAGGCGTTGGAGTAGCCTGTTGCTAGGGGTTGAAGTAGCTGTGCCGCCTCTTGCTGGGGTAGGACAGTTGCAGTGCCTGTTGTGGGGATTGGAGTGGCCGCAGCACCACATATCTTTTGTCTGTATCGCATATATGTATATATGTGTGTATATATATATATATATATATATATATACGTACACTGCAATGTGACAAAGTAGTGGATTTTTACTGGAAGCTTCAGCCCAGTCCTGGAACTAGGACTTTTCTTTATGGTATCTTAGAGCTGTCTGTGAAGGAGAAGGGGTATTGCAGCACAGCAGAAATAATGGCAGAATCCCAGCCTCTCCAGCATGTCTTTTTTTTTTTTGTTAAAACAAAAACCCCCAACAAAACAAAACAACAAAACCCAAACACCAAAATGTAAGACAATGAAGAAATAATCGATGATTTTGTGCATCCTTTATAAAAAAGTCTGAACTCATTTGAGGCTAGCTGCTAAGAAGGAGAAAAAGAACTGATGGAGCTGAACCCAGGACAACTGTGCAGCAATAATTGGCAAGCTTTCCAGGGTTTTATTCCCACCACACTAAAATCCAGGTTCTGCTCTAAAACACATACAGAAATATGTGTATTAGAAATAAAATCAAAATCCACCCCCCCCCACTTCAGGCCAGTTGTGGATTGGCTTTAACAATCCTGTTAAGTGTGGCTCTGACACCAGAAGTACCTGAAGCTGCAGTGCTTTTACAGCGAGACAGGCAACACTTGTAAAGAGAGATGAGAGGCTTCCACCCTCCCTGTGGCTCCCCATAATCCAGTCCAGGTACAGTCAGAGCAGACAGGAAGGGGATGCTTTTGTTCTGTCTTTCCTTTCCTTTAATCTGTTCTGTGTCTTCCCTCCAACTCCAGAGTTTTTCCTTTTCTTAAGGTTTTTTTTTTTGGAGACCTCTGTGTCCCCTTATGGCAAGATGCTCCTTAGAAATGTAATCCAGGAATGACAGGGAATCCACAAGGCTAAATGAATGCTTACTTTGTTTATGAACTCTGGTTTGAGTTTATACACATGCTGGTAAACAAAGAGAAGCAGAACTGTTTTCAGGAACTAAAACCCCAGGGAGGTGCTGATCTCTTCTCCCTGGGATCCAGGGACAGGACGCCTGGGAGTCAGGGAAGGCTCACACTTCACAGAAGGAAGCATTTCTTCACAGGGAGGGTGTTCAGGGGGTGGCACAGGCTTTCTAGAGAGGTTGTTGATGCCCCAAGCCTGTCAGCATTGAAGAGGCATTTGGACAACACCTTGACTTTTGGTCAGCCCTGAATTAGTCAAGCAGTTGGAGGAGGTGGTGGTTGTAGGTCCCTTTCCAATGAACTATTCTATTCTATGCTGTTCTGTGCTATGCTGTGTTATACTGTGCTATTCCATTCTAATCCATGCACTGGCCATTAGTTAAATAATTATGAGCCTGTTATTTGCCTGAAATGTCAGATGCTTTTTCATCCCCAGAATCATTTTTAAGAACACACAATGGTTCCAAGTGGGAACAGGATTTTATTTCATTTATTTCGTTTAATTTCATTTCATATCAGGAAAATATCCCTCACACTAAGGGCAGTGAGACTCTTGCCCAGAGCAGCTGTGACTGCCTCATCCCTGGCAGTGTTCAAGGCCAGGTTGGACACAGGGACTTGGAGCACCCTGCTCCAGTGGGAGGCATCCCTGCCCATGGCAGGGGTAGGAGCCAGATGAGCTTTAAGGTCCCTCCCAACCCAAACCATTCTATGACTTTATGACTGTGACTCTGCAACAAGCAGTGGGGAATCCAGGCTGGCGTCCTAGTTAGCTTGGATGAGATTGCTCCTGTGGGATAGGAGGGGGTGGCTGGAGGAGGTGAGGAATCTGGAAGAAATATGAAATTCTCTAAGTCTTGGATGCTCAGTTTGAGTCTGAGGGAGGCATGGTTTCATCCCTTAGCTGGAATGGAATCAGCTGCTGGTGAAAATCAAGGCCCCGAAGGAGAGTGGTAGCTGGAAGCCATGATCAGATGAGTTTGCTCTGATAGCAAAAGTGGTTTTCTGCCAGAGACGGACTAAGCATAGTCGATGGTTGCTTTGTCTTGTCTAAGGAGTTCTCTTGTCTAAGAAATGTCTACTTGTAAAGAGGAACCAGCTCATACTCTTTTCCAATGGGTGGGTCCCATTCCAAGGTCTTTGCTATGTCCTGCAAACAATCTTGGCTCATTGGCAGAAGTCTTGGGGCCCATTTGGAGAAAAGCCTGGTGCGTGTAAGCATTGTCAGACACGTGATGTTTTCCTTGAATTCCTGCCCAGTGAAAATAGCAACTGAGAGGTCTTTGCATCAGGGGGCTGTTTTGGGGATGCTGGGAACTGTTTAATTCTTTGTGCCAGCTGTAGGCTTTCCTGAATGAAGAGGAAAGGCCCGTCATCCCTGCCTCTTATAAACCCAGGGGAGGAGTGTGGATGGGGACAGTGACTGGGACATGAGTCCAGGCAGGAAGGGGTTCACACGCTTTCTGAAGTAGGAGAGACAGCTTCCCACACTAGAAAGTCAGCAGGAGCAGCTGCCAACATAGGAAATTTTATGTAGAAGAGGCTTTGGAGCTGGTTTCCTAAGTAGTGGTTTCTCTATTCTGGCTGCTTTTGCTAGATCCATGCCACTATTCCAAGGGTATTACGGCGTATTTCTCACCTTCACTACTGTGAAATCTTTTAGAAGGACATGTGGTCATTGGGAGACACTTGCTTCCTTAGGCTGGAGTTGCTCTTTGTTGAGGAATTTCTCCACCATGCGTGTAAAAGTAACCGGAAGAGCTCTGTGTTGCTGTTGGGCTCCTGCTGAACTGCAGATTTATGTCATGTGCCTGTAAACCAGCCTCTTGCAACGTTTTGGGGGAGAACATGTGCCAAGCCCTTCCCCTTCAGTGAGGAGTTATGTTCTAGAGAAGCGTGTATTGTCAGCCGATGGAGCCCTCGGAAATGGGATGCTGCCTTTCAAGTGGAGAGATGGGGAAACCTGCAGAGCATCAAGGCTGTGTCTTGGGATGCCTGCATTCCAGCTATGTCATGAACCCAGCCTGCTGCTGGAGAAACTGCAGCGCTGGATGCTGTCCCTGTGTGTAGTACTGGCCTGCAAAGGGGAGGCAGGAGAAAGAAGGTGAAATTGTTCTGTGTGCAAAGGGGAAGAAAGGTGAAACTGGTGACTGTAATGGTGAGAAATGTCCAGAGATCCCTGGTTGTAGGTAAGGATCTTGTTCTGTGGTCTGCTGGTAGAGCAGAGATGTGAATTGAAAGAGCAGCTGGAAAACAAGCCTGTTCATACTACTAGAAATACCTCAAGGCATTTATGAAACTTCAGTGTTCCTGTTCCCTTCCCTCTGACTATTGTAACATGTTTTCTCTTTTTCCTTCTAGATAGAATTGTTGAGGCTCTCTAAAATGTCTTTACACTTGTGGAATTTCATCCCATATGCCATACCTGTAGCACTAGCACTTGTCTGCTGCTGGATCTGTGTAAAAAAGCAGGCAGCTTATCAAGACAAACAAGCAATAGCCACTGACAAACAGCAGGAAGAAGCACCTGAGAAGGATTCAGCACCCAAAACAGAACCATGTGTTCCTCAAAGACTGCTTCCCTTGCTGGAAGAGGAATGCACAGAGAATGAAAGATCAACCTCCATGCTGTCAGCAGGGTTGCCGCTGTCCTCTCTTCTCCCTCAGACTGCTGAGAAGCTCGGTCTCTCACAAGACCTTCCAGACCTGCCAGTAACAATACAGGCCAGCACCCTTGAGGACAAGAGTGAAAAACTAGAAGAAACAGCTTCTCAGGAGGAAAGCACAGACACATTGAAGATGGGACACGAGTGGAGGGCCCATTGCAGAACACAAGGCTGTCTGCTGCATTAGGCCAGCGTTCAGAGTCACTGAGCATATCTGCAAGCCGTGACAAGGGGTAATGGGTCAAAACTTAAACGGGAAGTTTAGATTGGATATAAGGAGGAAATTCTTTCCTCTTAGGGTGGTGAGGCACCAGAATGGGTTGCCCAGAGAGGCTGTGAATGCTCCATCCCTGGCAGTGTTCAAGGCCAGGTTGGATGAAGCCTTGGGTGAGATGGTTTAGTGAGAAGTGTCCCTGCCCATGGCATGGGGGTTCGAACTACATGATCTTAAGGTCCTTTTCAACATGTATGATTCTACATGTGCTGAGCAGAGCTGCTTGCCGGGTGAAACTCCTCGTGCTCTGAAGCTACCTGAAGAGAGCAAAGCACCATTCATCAATGGAGTACTGAAAGAGGATGGTCTACACCTGCGTCATGAGTGTAGCAAGGCACCAAGGGATGGATGAAGATTGCCCACAAAGTAAAGGATTTAAAAATCCTCCTACAAAAATGTGGTGAACAAGCATTTTATGTGTTATAACCCTTTTGCTTCAGAATGCATACAAATAAATCATCCTCATGTTTAACTTCCCCCACAGATGACTATTTAGCCCTCAGGTGCAGGTGGGTCTGCATTTGCTCTCACAATTCCCATCTCTAGGATTCAATGTTAGCTGGGTGATCTTCAGGGTATACTGCAAATGGCTGAGCAGGCTGGTCCCCATTCAGCACAAAGTTTCTTGACTAGAGCTAAGCATGTTCTCGAGTAGCCCAGTGACATGGACTGTGTCTGGATGTAGGCCAGGCTATAAAAGACCTTGCTGGTTTGAGACAGACCTGCTCATGCCAATGGTTTCTGCTTCAGTTGGGCAGCCTGTAGTAGGCCCTGTGCCCATCTCTGTGTTTGTGAGCTGCTGCTGGAAGGAAGACCTGAGTCAGGTTTCTGAGGCCCTGCTGGATGAACTGGGGAAGTGCTCTGATGAGCTGTGATAAAATGGGTCAGTTCAGACCTTGCACCTGCCTTTTTGCTTGGAAAGGCAGGTGCATGCCAGAAAATCCCAGCAGGGAGCAGTGCTCATGCTGTTCCCCCATCTCTCTGTGTTGCTGTTGCCTTCTAGATGCTGGATGATTTGTGCGTGGCAGAATGCAAAGCTGTCTGAGCAGATGTTAACCTGTGTGACCTTGGGGATGTATGTTAAAATCCTTTCTAGGACACTGCGGTACCAATAGCCCTTAATGACAGGGTCAATGACCCTTGTAATGCCTACAGAGTAGTTGGAATGCTGGTTGTAGCAAGACATGGGGATTCAGTTTGCCAACAATTAAGGTTTAAACCCACAAACCATTTGTGAGATGTTGCACTAGTGAGAGCAGCCATAGGCAGAAATTGGTTTTGCCCTGTTGTGAATGGTGGTGTGACAAAAAGGTACAAGTGTGTTGTGAAGCCTGGTGGCGAGAGAGACTGACAGCTCTGCACCGAAAGCACAGCACCCGGGTGGGATGGGGGGGAGAATAGGAAAAATGTGAAACCTGCAGGAGGAGATAAGAACAGGTCAGGAACTGAAATCAAGCACAATGTAATATTAGTATTTTTGTTATTAATAATATTGGACACAAAAAGGGAAGAGATACAGAACTAAAAGTGGAAATAAAGCACCACAGCCATTAGTGATGCTCAATACCTGCTGAGTGACATCCAGCCCTATCCCAGCAGGGACCCTTCTCTTCTGGGTGACTCCCCTTACTTTCTATGGACTGAGGCATCATGGGCCTACCGTGCTGAAAAGGATTTGTATTACAGTGTATAATTTATAATAGTAATATAGATATATAAGCATTTTTATTATAATAATAGATAATTTTACTTAAATTCTATTATAATATTATAACATTAAAAAAATCAGTGAGTGTTAGAGTTAGGGTAAAGAACAGGGTTTTCGCTCATGGATAGAGTTTAGGATTAGGGATATGGTTTAGGATTAGGGTTTAGGGTTTGATTTTGGACACGGCATCACAGCAGGGGGAAGACAAAGACATGAGGAGTTTCAGGAATGCCAGTGGTGTTTTGGGGGCTCTGGGGATGTTTTAGGGTGTACACCAGAAGTTGTGGGTGTGGTTTGGGGTTTTTTTGAAGTTTTTTTAGGGGTGTTTCTGGAGGTTATGGGGGTCTTTTATAGTGGTCCATTAGAGTATATTGCTCCAAGTGCCTTCCAACCTGGCCTTGAACACTGCTAGGGATGGGCAGCTACAGACCCTCTGGGCACCCTGTGCCAGTGTTCCACCATCCTCACAGGGAAGAATTCCTTCCTAATGTCTAATCAAAATCTCCCCTCTTTCATCTTAAAGCAGTTCCTTCTTGTCGTTGCACACCCTTGTAAAAAGCTCCTCTCCAGATTTCTTGTAGGCTGTGTTTAGATATGGGCTTAGTAAGGTCTCCCTGGAGCCTTCTCTTCTCCAGGCTGAACACCCACATCTCTCAGCCTGTTTCCATTGGAGATGTGCTCCAGCCCTTAGAGCATCTTTGTGACCCTTCATAAGCCCATCATTGTAGGATCAGAAGTGAACAGAGGTTGGAAGGGACCCCAGGAGGTCTCAACTCCAACCCATGAGGAACAGGATCAGAGCATGTGGTTCAAGGCTTGATTCAGTCTGAGTTGGAAAACCCCAAGGCCAGAGACTGCACAGCCTCTCTGGGTGACCTGATGCAGCACTTGCCTGAGCCTATGGGAACAAAGTTTTCTTCTGTACTGCCTGAACCTCTCCTCTGTCACTATCCCCCATTGCCTTTTGTCCTCCCACCAGGTACATGGCGAGGAACCTGGCTCTGTATGCTCCATGTCCTCCTTGCTCGTACAGGCAGCCAGTCCCCAACAGCATTCCCTTCCCAAGATCTGAGGTCCCCATCAAGGGCTGGGGTGAGATCTGGACAAGCTCAGCTCCCTCAGCTTCTCCCCATAGGCAACGGGCTCCAGTCCCTGCCTGTCCTGAGGGCCCATTGTTGAACCCACTCCTGCTTGCCAATAGCGTTCCTGAGTTGGGGATCTGAAACCTGGATTGAGTATTCCAGAGCATCCCTTCCCTTGCTCTCCTGACGTGCTCCTGGTCATACAGCCCACGGTGCTGCTGTCCTCCCTTGCTGCCAGGGCACGCGCTGCCTCCTGTCCAACTCCTGCCCACCCAGACCTTTCTCATGGGCTGCTCCCAGCCAGGCAGCCCCAGCCTGTGCCATTGCAGGGGAGTCCCCTGCAGGTGCAGAAACTGGCACTTGTCCTTCTGCGATTTCCTGGGGCTCCTGCTAATGCGTGCTCTCCTCTTCCTGGAGCCCCTGCATTGAGAGGCTTTGGAGAATGTTTTAGTAAAGACTCAACTGAAGAAGGCATTGAGTTCCTCAGTACCAACATCAGTGTCTCCTGCTTCACGTTTGCCACATCTTACCTAAGAACACAGCACAGATGCCTAGAAAGTCAAAGGCCAACAGTGCAGCTCTTTGCCATGATCTTCGTAGACAAGGATGAGGATGGAAGCTTCACAGATTGGCTATGAGGGTCAGCTGCGTGATCTCTGCTCCCACATGAGCACCTTTCCCTGCTCTATCCCTTCTCTCTGCTCTTCAGCTCCTCCATGTCCCAAAGTAGGGGTACACCTGTCCCAGGGCACACTGTGTCTCTCTTTGGTGCCCCATGTTGGCCAATGGAGGTAAAAGGAAGGAATTTAGGGGCTCATGGGGAGGTCCTCAAACTAGTGTGGGTGTGTAATTTGGGGGACCACGAGAGAACTCAAACAGGGGCTAAAGACACCAGAAACCACCCCACAGATCTTTGGGGAGGGGAAACTGGAGATCTGGAGGGACCCATCATCATCATTATTATCATCATAATCATCATCATGTTGGTATTATTATTAATATTATAATATTGTACTTGATTTCAGTTCCTGACCTGTTCTCATCTCCACCTGCGGGTTTCACATTGTTCCCATTCTCCTCCCCATCCCACCCAGGTGCTGAGCGAGCGGCTGCTGGTGCTGAGTTCCCGGCTGGGTTTCAACACTGACCCTGTCCTGGCCCCTTGGCTGTGGCAGCAGGGACTGGGTGTTAGCACTGGAAGCAGCATTCTTTGGCTCAGGAAGCACAGCTCCTGAGTGTTGCTGGGGCTGGGGGAGTGCTTGCCAAGGGCAGGGGAGGCCCAGCAACAGCTCCTGTCCTGGCCCTGTTGCTGGGGGAGCACAGGGGCTCCCGTGGGCATTGCAGCAGTCAGGATTGCACAGGTGTGCCCAGAGCCCACCAGCTCCTTCCCACCTTGCGCAATGCCCGGTGGGCTTCCGGGCCGTGCCTGCACCTGCCAGGGCCTTTGTCACCTTCCAGAATGCATTGCCAGAGCCCAGCAGAGTACTGGAGCTTTCCGCAATGCCCAACACTGGCCTGGCCTTTACCAGAGACCACCAGCACCCCTCCTGCATTCCACAATGCCCGGTGGGCTTCTGCAGGCCTTGCCAGAGCCAGGCAGGTCCCTTGTGCTGAGCTGCCAGTGACAGCACCAGCAGCTGCACTGCCCAGGGGCTGCTCCTGCCTTGACACCTTCTCAGCACCTAGGACACCAGCAGCTCCTGCACACAGAAGGCTCCTGCTTCGCCCCCAGCACCTCTGCAGACAGCTGAGTTTCAAGCACATGAACAAGCCCAGTGCCTTCTCCTCACCCATCCCCTGCTCCTACAGCTGGGATGGCACCAGCACATCTTCTGACAGCTTCTCCTCCCTCTAGAGCATGCTCCTTTTAGCCCACGCTCACCGTGGGGGCCCTGTCACAATGGGCATCTCCACAGCGACTGCCACAGCTTTGTTATGGCGGTAGCACCATGCCCATGGCCACTGGGCACCCAGGGTTGCTCTGGGAGTTGCCACAGCGACCAACCTCTGCCCAGCTGGCTCGGGGAGGTCCCTCACAGTTTGCTCTTCTTCAGTGCCTTTAGTCCCGAGGTGGAGCATGCGAGGGTTCACATCTCAACCTGGGCAATGGAACAGGGCGTCACGGCCACCTACAAGAAGGGAGGAGTGACCGACATTTGCACAGCAGAGAATCATGGAATCCCAGACTGGGTTGGGCTGGAAGGGACCTTAAGGCTCATCCAGCTCCAATCCCTGCCACAGGCAGGGACACCTTCCACTAGAGCAGGTTGCTCCAAGCCCTTGTGTCCAACCTGCTGCCTTTGAGCACTGCTGCAGATGGGACAGCCACAGCTTCTCTGGGTAAGGGTCTGCCACTGTCTCACTACCCTCAACGTGAGAAATATTTTCCGAACATGAAATGAAATGAAATTAAACAAATGAAATTAAATCAAATCCTTTTTCCACTTGGAACCATTGTGTGTCCTTAAAAATGATTATGGAGCTGAAAAAATGTCTGACATTTCAGGCAAATAACAGGCTCATTGTGTGACTAATGGTCAGTGCAGGGATTAAAATGGAATAGCATAGCACCTCATAGCACTGCCCAGCTTAGCATAGCACAGCATAGCACAGCACAGCATACCACAGCACAGCACAGCACAGCACTGATAGGGGGCCTGAATTAATAACCGAACGTTAAACCTATGTTATTCTTCTGATTATCCTCAATCCCTTTAGTTAACAATAAGTATTTGTCTAAAAGTGCAGCTGATGTTTAATGTGAAGGAAAGAACATCCGATAAGGGGAACTGGTGGTCAAAGTTTGAACTTGCAACACCATACATCTGGTTAAGACCCAGCTGAGACTGGAACTGTGGTTTGAGCCGAAGCCAGGGGACTAGTGAGCATGCGTGCAAGACGGAGGTGTGCTGCAGAAAATATATGGACTCAGTCAGAGATCAATATGATCAGACAAAAAGCCATTTATTACAAAGCCTTAACCCCTTAATTACTATTTCTTACATCCACTTACAGTGATTTGGCATATTATGATTGGATGCATGTCTTGAAGACCCTTTGCAACTAGCATATAATTGGTTAAGCACAGGTGTGGGAACTTGACCTCAAAAGCTTGCCAACAGTCCACAGTTCTCATTACCTCAGTGAATTCTAGCTTCTTCTTATCTTGCTTGCTTAAGCTTCCTTGGGCCTCTCACGGCCTTGCTGTATCTTTCAGGATTATTCAGAGTTTATGTACCAATTATCCATTCTCCCGTGAGAACACTGTCTCCACAGAGGTGAAAAGTTCAAGAGTCAGGAAGAATCACTTACTTCATCTCAAGACCCCTGCCCACGACCACCAGGAGGCACTGCGCAGGCATGAAGGAGGCTTTAGCTCATTATAATATGAAGTGGGGAAAGGATATGAATATGTATAGGCATGTTGTGTAACCTATTGCATATGTAACACTTTAGAGAATAAATGTAGAGGGAAGACGACGTTGGGCTGCGCATGCCTTTGGAGGAACTATCCCCCATGTGCCTCAGCTGAATAAAGCATACCTACTTTACAACTTTCACAAGCTGTGGAGTCAATCCGCGTATCAGCACCACATAGCACAGCACCACACAGCATAGCAAAACATAGCATAGCATAGCTATGGAGATCCTACTTTTCCAATAGTACAGTGTCTGTACTATTGGAACTCACCCCCAGGCCTGCAGTGCAGATCACTGGGGCCCATGTTCTGGGGAGACACTGGCTCAGGCAGTCGGCTGTGTCTCATCTGCCTTGACAAACTGCCACCACAATCCGCAAGTGGCCCATGCCCACTGCACCCAGAGGTTGGGATGCAAATCAGAGAATTACAAGGGTGTCCCAGTCACATGGGGAGCCCCAAATGTTGTTTTACACAGGGTTCTCACAGTTCCCCAGGTCTCAGACCCAGAGTAAATTCAAGCTCTCTGGCTGTGGAGGAGGAAGGTTTCTATTTCATCACTCACCCACAGCGTGCAGCTGCAACTAGCCTGTGGCCTCCAGCTGGGACCTGAAGTGGTACAGCCAGTGGTCCCCCTGCTGCAGCACCATCTGCAGCAAGTTTGTTCTGTTGAACCTGACGTGGTTCTCATTGGGGGAGCAGTGGTGCTGGCTCCCTCGAAAGCATAACTGAGGATGGCTCCTTCCCGCTGGGCAGTTTTTCATTCCCAAATGACAGCTCTGCCGCCCTGCAGCAGTGGAACCGTCTGATGTACGGTGCAGCCCATGGCCAAGACCAGTCTCTCCGATGCTGGCCTGAGGTCAGCAGAGCAGCAGGGAGAGAGTGTGCGGCCTGCAGGAGAAATCCCTTGTCCCATCCCCAGAGGCCCTTCTTCTCCCCACAAGAAATGAGGCCAGATCCCAGGATCATTCCCTCTGCAGCCACAGTGCTCCGCTTCCAGCTCAGCCAGCACAACTAGCACACACAGTCCAAAGCAGCCACTCTGGGGAAGTCTCTTGAGGTGTTCTGGCAACTCCTACAGCACCCCAAGATCGCCATCGCCACCCACCTCCTTCCACGCTCCTCTGTCCACAGGCAGCACTGGCTCCGAGACACCAAGATGGGAACCACCAGAGGAGCTGCTCTTGCCTCCTCCACCGGTAGCTTGTGTTCCGTGGGGCAGCTGTCGTCTCCCGGTGCCTCTGCTGGAGGGTTCCATGGGGTTTCGTGGCCTCGCACACCTGAACACGGGGAGTTCCAGAATCAGCCAACCCTGTGGTCCCATGTCCCCAAGGTCATTGTGATGCATGAGCTCTGACTGGGTCCATGGGGTGCTCTGGAGGTGCTGCAGGCATTCTCTAGGGGTATCCCTAGAATACTCTGTGGGTCCTGTGGATGCTCTGGGGGTGTTTTAGGGGCCACCACAGCCCAAATCCCAGACAAATCTGGCAAACCAAAGGTTTATTGTTTTTTTCACTCTACCCTTGCCATGACCAGGGAGTATTTTCTCAGTCCTGAACCTTCTTAAATAGAATTTCTCTCGTCATCAAATCTATATTAAATCAGAGGTAAATCCAGGCAGAGCTGCCTCCCTGCAAGCCTTGAACTAGCAAAGACCCACTGCTGGACAGATATCATTCTGGGCAACCTGTGACAGTGTCCTACCATGCTTACAGGGAAGAACTTCCTCCTAAGGTCTCATTCAAGACCCTCTGTCAACTTAAAGCCTTTCCCACTTCTCTGATCACTACATGCCCTTGTAAAGAATGCCCCTCCAGCTTTCTTGTAGGCATCAAACAGATACTGAAAGGCAAACTCGTTGTCAAAGTCATCCTCTAAATTATCATTTACATCATCTTCAAATCATTGTGAATTAACAGTTGAATTAAAATTCAGTTATTGCTAAATCACCATTGGATTTTCATTTGATTTTAATTCAGTCCCTGATTAATTACCATTGGTCACTAATAAGGCCCTTTCAGCTACCCCCACAAGGATGACTTCTGTAAACCATTCCTCTGTGAAGCACAATAAGTCACAGCTTCAAGTCCACTTCCCTTCAGGTGTGCAGCAGCAGATCCAGCAAGTGCCCTCGTTCCCCGCTGAAGGACATGGCAGATGGAGGAAGCCCAACACATCCAGGCTGGGTACAAAGAGAGCTGCAGAGAAGGTTCCCAAGAGCAGGACAGCTCCTGGCACAGGGACTATCCCAGCTCCAGGTCCAGCCTGCACTGGACGCCCTGCGCCTCCTGCCCTTGGTGGTGGGGTCACAGCAGGGCCCTTTGTGACCCAGTCTATGACACTCCCCGACCTGGTCACATCCCTTGTGCTGCCTTTCCCTCCCCCTGCCCACATCCCTCCATCCCGCAGGGGGCAGAGAGACCCCACAGCCACCCCAGGGGGAAACTGGGGAGAGTCACCTGGGAGGCCCAGATCACTGCTCAGGTCCAGGTGGGTATTGGTTGATGAGTGGTGAGCAGTTGTATTCTCTCCCCTTGTTATTCCCCTTATCATTATTATTATTTGTGGTAGCAGCAGTGGTTTTGTGTTACACCTTAGTTACTAGACTGTTCTTATCGCAACCCATGGGATACAGGGCCATTCAAAGGAAAGATCTAGTCTCTGATGCAAACTGGAGTGACATGCCCACTCCATGTGGCAGGGCAAGCTCACGGCTGGAGCTGAGCTGGCACTGGAATTGATTCCAAGTCCAGAGCCCTTCTACCGCAGCCAGACATTGCTGGATGACCCTACTCTGCCAGCTGATCCCCAGTGCATGAGAAAGGCCTGATCCAGGATCTGCTTATGCCTTCTGAACAGCTCGTGATGTGTGAGCATGTGTCAGCTTTCAATAGCTGACCTAGTGGAGGGGCAAAGATGTGTTCCTTGGCTTCCCTCTGCCAAGCTTTGGGCCAAGGCAGGGGAGCAGACCTGCTGTCCTGTGGCTGGTCACTCCACTGGTTGTGTGTTCCCAGAAGCCCCAACAGAAGGTGGGGATGCTTTTTGAGTTGGCTGGTAGTTGCAAAGCAGAGGAGGAGAGGTGGGCAGGCTGCCTTACCTTTCCCGGGCGGTAGTCTGCTGGCCCTGGCTTCTCTGTTTTGTTTCCTCTAAGGCTGCTTGTGATTCCATTGTGTACATGGGAGTCCCTTTTTTGTGATGTCCAGTTCCACCTTGTGGAATGCAGCAGGACCTGGTGTCTGTAAGAGAGGCAGGGAGGTTGCTGGGCACACAAGTGTTCTGCTGACAGGCAGGGTACTCAATAAAATGATCACACACCAGCTGTATAACATGCACAGTGGATTAAACAAGCGCACTAAAGCAAACAAGCACAGTAAAGCAAACTGGGTAGATATTTCTATACAGTAAATAAGTACTATAAAACAAATTGTGTATCTCACAAGCGAGATTCCACCAGAGCTGAGAATAATGAGTCTGCTATTTTGATGGTTGCCACCAAATAGTTCAGGAGTGCCTTTGCATCTGCATCAAGAATGCCAGAAAACACCCAGTTTGGGTCAGTGTCTATAATCTACCAATTGTGGACATGTGGTATCAGTTGGCTCCTTCTCACACCCTTTCCTCTGACTGGAAGGGTTGAGGATGGCCCCTACCTAGGTCCTCATGCCCTGAGGTAGGGAGTATTCTGGAGGGTAGATTTTGGTTAGTTAAGCCCACTAGCACTTTTGGATCACTGACTAATGATGCGCTAGAGTATTTTGGGCATCTCCCCACTGCCCCAGTCCTGCCAGCCTGTCTGTCCTAAGCACTTACAATCAACTGAGTGAAGCAGAGTAATGAGCATGTATTTAATAAACTTAAAATGCTCAGTAAAACACCATAAATGATAGAATCACAGAATATCTCCCTACTGAACACAAGGGCACATGTCCTGTCTTTCAAACTGCTACCTCCTGTGCTCTTCAAGAGGCCTTCCTGAGCTTATGTGGTTTACCTTTAATGCTTATTTCTAGTCAAGGTGGTTGGAATCCTACTAACACTTAAAGCTGTCACAGTGTAATTAGAGAAACCCAAGCTGGATCAAACTACTTTTAATGAAGTCACCTGTTAGAAACATGCACGCCAGGAGGTAAATTGCTCTTCTGTTAGATTTATTCTCAATTACCTTTATGCAGATGTTGGTTTGGGGATGCACCTGTGGAGCTACTGGTGACTCACGTCCAGTGCAAGTGGGTGTATTCACTGGCAGCAGATGTCTGCATTCAAGACATGGTGCCATCTGAAGAAAAAGCCACATCACATCACGTCATTAAGGCTATCAAGAGGTTTTCAGTATTTTCCTGGTTAGAGTCTGCAGCAGCAAAGTCACTAGAAACATAGCAGCTGATAGCCACAGCTGCTGGTACTGACTTACAGATCAAAGGCTATTGAGAAAATACGAAGACAACTGGAAAGAGTGACTTTACTGACAACTAAAACTAGGCCAGAAAGGTACTAAGTTAGTTTTCAGTAGAATTAAAAAGCCAGAGAAAAGACAGTTACAGGCATCACTGCAAAAACTTGTTGCTCTTATGTATATGACCACACCTGCCACCGTTCCAGGTTGGAGGCAGCTATGACACAAGCAGTAGTTCCTAACTAACTGCGCTAGTTAGTTCTGGAACAAGATGCATATGCAGGTCCTGGAGATGCGCTGGTTGTTGTTGCAGCATGAAGAGGAACCTGAATTTGGTCATGTTTCCTGACACTGGTGAAGAAAACACAATTTACTTTTCCAGTCTTACCCCTACTAACATATCTGGCACTTGAAGGAATCTGTGATTCATTTTTCACATCATTTAAGAATTAGCTCCAGTGTTTAAGGTATTTAACAAAATCACAGAATCACAGAATCCCAGACTGGTTTGGGTTGGAAGGGACCTTAAAACTCATCCAGCTCCAACTCCCAGCCCTGTCCTACGGGCAGGGACACCTTCCAGTAGAGCAGCTTGCTCCAAGCCCCTGTGTCCACCCTGGCCTTGAACACTGCCAGGGATTGGGCAGCCACAGCTTCTCTGGGCACCCTGTGCCACTGCCTCAGCACCCTCACAGGAAAGAACTTCTGCCTAAGAGCTCATCTCAGTCTCCCCTCTGTCAGATTAAAGCCATTCCCTTTGTTCCGTCCCTACAGGCCCTTGTGCAAAGTCCCTCTACAGGTTTCTTGAGGCCCCTTTAGGCTTTGGGAGCTTTGCTAAGTTCTCTACATGAGAAGCCTTCTCTTCTCCAGGCTAAACAAGCCCAGCTCCCTCAGCCTCAGATGTTTATATCCTCGGCTGGGAGTGAAGGCCAATGATCCATAGCGGATGTAGATGAAAAGTTGATAAAATATACTATACTTTCATGCTCTGGTTTTTGCAGTCAAAGCAAAATGCAACAGCTTAAAAGCTTGATCTGGAAGCAGTCAAGACTGCTGCCATGCATGAAATAACTCATATGTCAATAATATTGTTTGAATGCATAAAGTTAAGAGCAAGTAGAGTTGGTGAATCAAAACATGTTGGTTAATTTTCTAATATCCTTAAGGAAATGCACCCTCATAAAAATCATCATGAAACACAAACAAAAGTTTTGAGGCTCAAAGTTTCACATAAACACGTAAGAGAAGTTTTTACCTGGATTCAAAGCTCTCATTCAGACCTGATTTCATTTCTAGAAGAGCATTTGTGTCTACTTCATGGTTAGCCTTCCCTGGAAGAGGGATTCCAAGGGGGATCACCTGAGGAACTGGGACAGAGACAGCTGCCACTTTCTCCACAGTGCTCTGGAAAGAAGAAAAACAAAAAAGCAGACAATAATGTTTCTGAACAGAAGAATGCATTGAGAGATACGGTCTTTGAATGGGATTCCTGTCTTCATTTGTTTCTCTTCAAAGAGAGAACACCAGATTCTTCAAAGTGTTGTTCTTCATGGCATGATTTTCACATTGGAAAGGATCAAGGTCCTAACAACCATCCCAATTCCAGCTTACTCTCTTGTTGCAGAACTGTGAACAAAGCTTGAGATGAGCACTGGTGCTTTCATTTCACTTTGACCTTCCTTGCTCAAGTCTGGTTCCTATGTGTTCCAGGGAAACAGCTTTAGCATCATACATCAGTGCTACATGGTAGGAGGGAGTCCCAGGGAAGCCTCTCTACCCTAATGACACATTGGAGCCAGCCTCTTGTTTCATTGCAGCCATCTGAATAGACACAAGATCTCCTGCAAAGGGCTAAAGAAAGACAACCATTGCTTACGCTTATCTCAGCTTCTGCACACATTAAGAACATACCTATCAAACAGGTGCCAAACATGACTTATCATCATTTAATAGTCATTATCATGTCACACAATTCAAGAATGCCAAATTACATTTGAATACAATAACATTTTACAGTACACAAAGATGGATATAAGGAAGAAGTTCTTTACTGTAAGGGTGGTGAGCACTGGAATGGGTTGACCAGGAAAGCTGTGAATGCTCCATCCCTGGTAGTGTTCAAGGCCAGGTTGGACAGAGCCTTGGGTGACATGGTTTAGTGTGAGGTGTCCCTGCCCATGGCAGGGGGGTTGGAACTAGATGATCTTAAGGTCCTTTCCAACCCTGACTGTTCTATGATTCTATGTACTCCAGATCTTAGGAACTAAGGGCCAGGAAACATGTCTGCACTGGAAGTATTTCCTTCTGTAACAAAACTTTTAATCCTCCAGACACATCTCTTACACTATTCATCAATGCAGACAGTGCTGATTCAGCACGGGAGGGGTTGCTTAGTTCGTGCTCTCTCTAGGACTGTGCTGAGATAGGTCACAGTGCTACCTGCAGGTACCCATCTCCTTGGCTATGTTACCCAAAATATTGGTTCAGGACTGGAGCAGTTCTCAGCCAAACTTTCTTGGGCTGCACACCCACAGTGTGCATGGGACACACAAGGTGGGGGGATCAGATCTTTACCTGATGTGAAGGGGCAGTGAACAGCTCTCCTCAAGGAGCTGCCTGCTCTTGGCATCCCTGCACCAAAAGCTCATGACCTGGGTTCAGCCTCCTGAGAGCCCAGCCCTGGTGGGGCACAATGGTCCTGCCGCCATCCCCAGCATGGCCAGCCCCTGCCCTAGTGGGCTCCATCCCTGCCTGCACTTCCCCTGCTGGGTTAGGCCCCTCTTCCTGTGCTCTCCTAGCACAGCCCAGCCCACCTCACCCCACTGCATCACTGCTCTCGACCCCCTGCCCCCCAGCTCAATCCGAACCCAGAGTCCTCCCTTCTCACACAATCCCTGCCACAGCCCCACTCACCCTGCTGTTTCCCGGATCCATGCCCCTCTGTCCTGGCTCCATCCCAGTTCTATCCTGGCTCCATACCACTCCATCCCACTTGATCCCAGTCCAGTGTCATGGAGGCGGTGCAGGTGGAAGGGAAGCTGGAGCCAAAGGTTCCTGCCAAGAAACACCAAGTGCTGGAGCTCACCCGCATCTGCCCCGGGAGCAGGGTCAGGCCCCACAGTTCTCCTCCTGCCAGTCCTGCCGAGCCCTGCACTCACTTGATGGTGCCATAGGAGCGCTCCACACAGAACAGCACGGGCTGGGCCATTGCTCTGGCTCCGGCAGAGGCACAACTGCCTTTGGAAGCTGCCAGCAAACAAGAGCCAAGAAGTGGCTGCAGAAGGGCTCTGCTGCACAAATGTCTGCACCTGATCTTGGGCCTGACTCAGTGCTGAGAGATGTTCTGCAGCCAAATGCAGGTTGTATTTTACAGTCACACAGTCACAGCCTGGTTTGGGGTGGAAGGGACCTTAAAGCATACGCAGTCCCAACCCCTGGGTGCCCAGTGGCCATGAGCACTATGCTGCCGCTATCACAAAGCCGTGGCCGTCGCTGTGGATTTGCCCATTGTGATGGGGCCCCACGGTGAGCGCGGGCTATTTAAGGAGCGAGAGCCCTGAAGTAACCAGTGCAGAGGAGACCCCTCCTTCGGGAGGCTGCATCTCCCATGGCTGCCCTGCCCATGCAGGTACGTGTTCTTTGACTTTGCAATCCTGTTTTAGAGTGGCTTGAAACACATTGTGGGTGCAAAGCAGGAGCCTTCTGTGTGCAGGAGCTGCTGGTGTCCTAGGTGCTGAGAAGGTGTCAAGGCAGGAGCAGCCCCTGGGCAGTGCAGCTGCTGGTGCTGTCACTGGCAGCTCAGCACAAGGGACCTGCCTGGCTCTGGCAAGGCCTGCAGAAGCCCACCGGGCATTGTGGAATGCAGGAGGGGTGCCGGTGGTCTCTGGTAAAGGCCAGGCCAGTGTTGGGCATTGCGGAAAGCTCCAGTACTCTGCTGGGCTCTGGCAATGCATTCTGGAAGGTGACAAAGGCCCTGGCAGGTGTAGGCACGGCCCGGAAGCCCACCGGGCATTGCGCAAGGTGGGAAGGAGCTGGTGGGCTCTGGGCACACCTGTGCAATCCTGACTGCTGCAATGCCCACGGGAGCCCCTGTGCTCCCCCAGCAACAGGGCCAGGACAGGAGCTGTTGCTGGGCCTCCCCTGCCCTTGGCAAGCACTCCCCCAGCCCCAGCAACACTCGGGAGCTGCGCTTCCTGAGCCAAAGAATGCTGCTTCCAGCTGCGTGCCTATGCAAAGAGCCCAGCTCCAAGAGTGCTAACACCCAGTCCCTGCTGCCACAGCCAAGGGGCCAGGACAGGGTCAGTGTTGAAACCCAGCCGGGAACTCAGCACCAGCAGCCGCTCGCTCAGCACCTGGGTGGGATGGGGAGGAGAATGGGAACAATGCAAAGCCCGTAGGTGAAGATGAGAGCAAATCAGGAACTGAAATCAAGCACAATATTTTAATATTAATAATAATAGCAACATTATTATTAGTAGTAGTAATAATAATAATAATAATAATAATGGGTCCCTCCAGATCTCCAGTTCCCCCTCTCCAATGATCTGTGGGGTGGTTTCTGGTGTCTTTAGCTACTGTTTGAGGGCTATGGTGGTCCCCCAGATTACTCTCACCCCTCCCCCACACCGAGTTTGAGAACCTCCTCATGAGGTTCCCATGGGTACCCCCATTTACCTCCATTGGCCAACATGGGGCACCGAAGAGAGACTTAGGGTGCCCTGGGACAATTGTACCCCTATTTTTGGGACATGGATGTGTCCCCCAAATCCCTGCTTTCCCCTGGGGACTTCTGGGGAGATTCCTGAACCCCAGAATCCCTCCTGAGCCTCCAGGTCCTTTCTGAACCCCCAGGTTCTCTTCCTCCAACACATCTCCACCACTGGGGAACATGGGGCATCAAAGAGACTCGCAGTACCCTGGGATAGATGTACACCACCATGTTGTGGAACATGGGGGGACATCCCAAATTACTGTGCCCACTATGGGGAATTTTGGAGACCCCTCATGAAATCCCGAATCCCTCTGAAGCCCCAAATTCCCCCCATTTATGGCAAAGGGAGCACATGACGCCCCAGGTGCCTTGGGACAAATATACCCTCCATTTTCAGGAGACAGGGGTTCCCCAAATCCCTGCAAACCCAGAGAGTCTTGAGGACATCCCTAAAGCCCAGAACTTCCCTGAATCCCCAAATCTTCCTCTGAACCCTCAAATTCCCCCCACTTACTGCCATGGGGAAACACAGGGCATCCAGTGAGACTCAGGGTGCAAGGGACAAAGGTCCCTTGCCTCCACTGAGGGACATGGGGGTCTCCCAGATTCCTGCCCCCGGGGAGCTTTGGCACCTGCACTTCCCCCCCCCCAGAGGTGTCCCCGCAGTTGCTGCAGGAACTGCGTCAGCACGAGGTCGACGTGAAGCTGCTGCAGCTGCAGCCCCGGGACCTGAAGGAGCTGTGCAAGGAGCACCTGAAGAGGCTCTTGGGGCTCTGCACAAGCACCTGGAAGCCAGATGGGACCCCAGAACCTGGCACCCCCGAACCCAGCCCCCCCACACCCAAATTCCCAGTGGGGACCCCCAAATCTCCCCAAACCCAAACCCTGCAGCTCCAAAGCAGCCCCAGCTCAGAGCAGCAGCCAGGAGGGAGCCCCCTGAAGAAGGGGTGTTCTGAAAATCCCCCCAGCACCTGACCTGGGATCCCCCAAAATGCTGTGGGACTTCAAATCCACTGTGGGGACCCCAACATTGCTTTGGTTTCAGTAGTGAATTCAGGGGCACAGAGGGGGGGACCCTCCAAAAGTGGCACCTCAATAAAGGGGCACCCCAAAACCACACTGCCCCCCCCAAAGGACCCTGGAGACACCCAAAGCAATTGTGGTGCCCCCAGAAATCTTGGGGTAACCCCAAATCTCCTTGAAGCAGCACTCGAGCAGGCAGGACCCCCAAATGAGGAGGGGCTGGAGCCTCCCAAAAGTGAACTGAACCCACCATCACCACGGGCCCCCTCAAATGAACTCAGGACCGAAAATCCTGGAGGGGCCCCACCAAACACCCCCGCTCCCGAGTGCGGGTGCCCCAAATAAGCTGACAACATTTGTGGACAACACCAAGTTGGGTGGGAGTGTTGATCTGCTGGTTTCTACTTGGTTTCTGACATTGCTCAGGTGGAACTTTGACATCATGTAGTGCTTCCCACATTGCTGTTGCTGCTTCCCCTGCCTCTGTGTGGCAATCTCCTCTGATTAAGACATCATCAATATAACGATGCATTTTCACCTTCTGACGAAGTGAGACCTCCTGTGGGTTTGTGGTGTTCATGGGAGGGAGCTGAGTCCCCTTCCAGCCCCATGGCTACAACCCCAGATGCCTCAACTGACCAGGCTGAATCGCTTCCTTCAGCAGGGGTAAAGGAGATCCCAGCCTGGCCTGGTCTGCCTGTCCTGTCAGATGATGGGGACAAGAAACAAGCTGCCTGCAGAAGTGGCTGTGTCACCATCCCTGGAGGTATATGAAAGACATGGTCTAAGGGACATAGTTAATGTGTTGACTTCCCGGTGTTTGGTTAATGGGGGACTCAATGTTCTTAAGGGTCTTTTCCAACCTAAATGATTCCATGATTCTACAAAATCATGGAATTTTGTAGAAACAGAATTGTTTAGACCAAACTCTGTCTCATCGGAGAAATGGCACTGCAGGAAGGCAGTGTGTCTCCCAGCTGAGGGAGGGAACATCAGTGCTTGCTTCAGGCTGTTTCCCATGGAGTTCCCCTGGAGCCTCAGAGCCCAAGGATGCTCTGAGTTACCTGGTGACTGAATGTTTCAACAGCCATACAATGCCTGCTGTCCTCTGCAAAGGGCTCCAGGCGTAGGTCATGACAGACCACATCTGTCTTTGCTGCTTTATAGTTGGGTTTTTTCCCACTTGTGATGTTGCTGTCTTCAAAGACATGTCAGTTTTCATTCCCTGCTACTTACATATCCACGCAACTTGTCTGACCCACAGACTTTGTGTCAGTGGGGGTCTGGCATTATATTTGAGCTGGGGGTGTCCAGCCTGGAGAAGAGGAAGCTCCAGGGAGACCTTACTAAACCCATACCTGAACAGGTTCTGCAAGGAATCTGGAGAGGGGCTTTTTAAAGGGGCCTGTAGGGACAGGACAAGGGGAATGGCTTTAACCTGGCAGAGAGGAGGGTGAGATGAGATCTCAGGAGAAAGCTCTTCTCTGTGAGGGTGCTGAGGTGCTGGCACAGGGTGCCCAGAGGAGCTGTGGCTGCCCCATCCCTCGCAGGGTTCAAGACCAGGTTGGACACAGGGGTTTGGAGCAACCTGCTTTAGTGAACTGGATGAGCTTTAAGGTCCCTTCCACCCCTGTAAATAAATATTTAGTGCCTCTACAACTGAAGTGTTCCAGGCAGGTCAGGTTTTGATAAAAGCTACTGGTGTGCTGAATGCGCAGTGGGTTGGTGGGATTCTGAAAAGGGATTAGCTCTCAGCTGAAGCAGCGACCCCTGGTGTTACAGAGAAGAGTGTGTGTTTCCTTCCAGTCACTGGCGGATTTCTTGGGAGAAAAAATCCCAGCTATTTCTGGAGTCCCCAGCTGTGCAGTTCCTAGCAGGGCACTGCAGGTACAGCTGAAAATTCCCTGCCTATTTCCTTGGTCCATGGTTGAGTTGCTTTGGAGATAAATCTCACTCTACAGATCTAACACCAAAAGGAACTGTTCACCTTCATGTGCACTTGCCTTCAGACACACAGATCTCTTGCTGTGTCATGTGCACTTGCCAGTTATTGAGGAAGGTATCCATGGGCTGGGAAAGGAAACAGCACTACCCCAGGGAGCTTTGGAGATCCCCCCCAATGCCCAAATCCCCTCTGAACCCCTCAACACATCTCCACCCTGAGGGAAAGTTGCTCATCCAAGAGCGACTCAGGGTGCCCTGGGACCCAGGTACCCCCTGTTTTCGGCACAAGGGAGCTCCCCCAATATAATGTGCCTCCTACAATGAGTTTTGGTGAACCCCCCCTCCTGAACCTCCAAGTGTTCCTTGAACCCCCAAATCCCTCCAATCCCCGAAATTCCTCCCATTTATGGCCATGGGGCTCCCTATGGCAACCAATGAGATTCAGCTGCCCTGGGATTGATGAACCCACATTTTCGGGAGATGGGGAGTCCCCCAGATAATTGAACCACCCCGAGGCATTTTGGAAACCAGCCTGAATCCCCCAAATCCTCCCAGGATTCCCCCAAATCCCCCCAGGATCCCCCCAAACACAAACCCAAAGCCCACATCTCCAAAGCCCTACATGGCTCAGTGCAGGTGCACAGACCTGCTAAAAAAGAGGTGTCCCCACAAGTGGGGTCCCCCAAGATGCTCTGGGACCCCGAATACACTGACAGGACCCCAACATTGCTTTGAGTTCAGTAGTGAATTCGGGGGGGGCAGAGGGGTGGATCCCCCAAAGGGGGCACCCCAATAAAGGGGCACCCCAAAACCATGCTGCCCCTACAAAGGGCCCTAGAGGCACCCAAAGCAATTGTAGTACCACCCAAAATCCTGGGGTAACCCAAATCTCCCTGAAGCAGCACAAGAGCAGGCAGGACCCACAAGTGGGGGGCCTGAGGCAGCCCAAAAGTCACCCGCACCCTTCCATCACCCCAGCCCCTCCTAGATGAACCCTTGGACCCAAAATCCTGGAGGGGCCCCACCAAACACCCTGCCCCCAACTGGGGGTACCCCAGAAAAGCTGCTCCCCCTTCAAAGCCAGCAGCCACAAATTATTTCTTGTTATCTCCAAGCCACACCCCATGGGGCACTGCAACCTTTGCCCCCAGTATCAGGAGCTGGGGTCAGCCCCAGGGTGGGGGGGGGTGCCTAATTTGGGGTGTGCCCCCAAAAAAGACCACCAGCAAGGAGGTCTGGTGATGGATGAGCAGGAGCACCTGCAGCAGGGGCTGGGAGCACTTGGATATTGAAATGCCAGCAGTATCTGGGGCCATAGTGGCTATATTGGTCTGTACTGGTGCAGACTGGTCTGTACTGCTCCATACTGGGTTGTGTAAATTTGCAGATGACACCAAATCGGGTGGGAGAATTGATCTGCTGGAGGGTAGGAAGCTCTGCAGAGGGATCTGGACAAGCTGGGTCCATGGGCTGTGGCCAACAGGATGAGGTTCAAGAAGACAAAGTGCTGGGTCCTGCACTTGGGCCACAACACCCCCCTGCAATGCTCCAGGCTTGGAGAAGAGCGCCTGGAAACTGCTCATGGGAAAGGAGATGGGGGTGCTGATTGATGGAGCTGAACATGAGCAGCTTGTACCCAGGCAGCCAGGAAGCCACCAGCATCCTGGCCTATATCAGCACCTGTATCAGCACCAGCAGGGCCAGGGCAGTGGTTGTGCCCTTGCACTGGGCACTGGTGAGGCCGCACCTCGAATCCTGTGCTCAGCTCTGGGCCCCTCACTACAAGAGAGATATTGAGGTGCTGGAGCGGGGCCAGAGAAGGCACCGGAGCTGGTGCAGGGCCTGGAGCACAGGTGTGATGGGGAACGGCTGAGGGACCTGGTGGGGGGTCAGTCTGGAGAAGAGAAGGCTCAGGGGGGACCTGATCACTCCCTACAAGTGCCTGACAGGAGGATGGAGCCAGGAGGGGCTGGGCTGTGCTCCCAAGGAGCAAGAGATGGGACATGAGGAAATGGCCTCAGGCTGCACCAGGGCAGGTTTAGATGGAGCTGAGGAACAATTCCTTCCCCAGAGGGTGCTCAGGCATTGGAACAGGCTGCCCAGGGCAGGGCTGGAGTCACCGTCCCTGCAAGTGTTCACACACGGTGGAGATGAGGCCTCAGTGCCATTGGTTAGGGGTGGCCTTGGGAGACAAGGCCTCAGTGCCATGAGTTAGGGGTGGCCCTGGCAGTGCTAGGGTAAGGGCTGGACTGGATGAGCTTAAAGGTCTTTTCCAAGGTGGCTGATTCTATAATTCTGTGATCCTTTTTGCTGAGGCACCAGTGAACCAGGTATTTTCTGTTGATGTTCCCTCGGTAAAGCTAAATGCTTCTAAACCTGCTGAGGGTTTGAAAGGTTGTTGTAACGCTGATGACTGCATTTGCAAGCATCTGCAGTAGTTTGGAAACTTCAGTCTGTCCTTCAGGTAATTTCACTTCCTCTGCAACTCCCAATAGGTAGGCATGCCATTTTCTGCCAGTGGGTTTATGCAACTCCATCCTGAGAGCCTTTGGGATCCTTTAGGGGATCCATCCCACTCTTTGGGATACTGTCAAGTCAGTTGACTGGATTGAATGGATGGTTTGTACTGGTTATTCTTGATCAATGTTCTCATTTTGTTTTACTGCTGGGGCTAAATACAAGAGTCCCTTTTCCCACTCAGAATGTCTCGGTTCAGTGTCTTCGAAAGAGGCGACTTGAAGTACAGGCTGCCTGCAGAAATGGTTGTGTCAGCATCCCTGGAGGTATATAAAAGACATGTTCTAAGAGATGTGATTGATGTGTTGACTTGCCAATGTTCTGTTAATGGTTGAATTGATGTTCTTAAGGGACTTTTCCAACCTCAATGGTTCCATGATTCTACAAAATCTTGTTGATTAGACCAAGCTCTGTCTCATCAGATAAATAACACTGCAGGAAGGCAGTTTTGGGGAACCAACCCCTGAACCTCCAAATGTTCCTTGAACCCCCGAATTCCTCCCAACCACCGAATTCCTCCCACTTCTGGCAACAGGAGTCCTTAGGCATCCAATGAAATTCGGCTGCCCTGGGATTGATGGACCCCCATTTTCTGCAAATGGGCAAGTCCCCCAAATAACTGAGCCACCCCGGGGTGCTTTGGGGACCAGCCTGAATCCCCCAAATAACTGAGCCACCCCGGGGTGCTTTAGGGACCAGCCTGGATCCCCCAAATCCTCTCAGGATCCCCCAAATCCCCCCAAACCCAAAGCCTGCATTTCCAAAGACACCCAGGCTCAGCGCAGTTGCACAGACCTGATAAAAAATGAGTATCCTGAAAAGTGGGGTCCCCCCAGCTCTCACCCTAGGGTCCCCCAAGATGCTCTGGGATCTCAAATCCACTGGGGGAACCCCAACATTGCTTTGGGTTCAGTAGTGAATTCAGGGGGTTAGAGGAGGTGGACACTCCAAAAGTGGCACCCCAAAACCACACTACCCCCCACAAAGGGCCCTGAAGGCACCCAAAGCAATCGTGGTGCTCCCCAGAATCCTGGGGTCACCCCAAATCCCCTTGAAGCAGCACACGAGCAGGCAGGAACCCCAGATGGAGGGCCTGGGGCAGCCCAAACGTGAATGGCACCCCGCCATCACCCTGGGCCCTCCCCAAATGAACCCTGGGACCCAAAGTCCTGGAGAAGCTCCACCAAACACCCACATCCCCAACTGTGGGTTCCCCAAAAAAAGCTGTTCCCCCCCCCAAAGCCACCCTGCCCCAAATGCTCTATGTTGCTTCCAAACCACACCCCATGGGGCACTCCAACTCCCCCCCCCCCCCCAGTATCAGGGAGCTGTGGGTGGGTGGCCCCAGAGTGGGGGGTGCCTAATTTGGGGTGACCCCAAAAGACAACCAGGAAGGAGATCATGTGGGGAATGAGCAGGAGCAACTGTGGCAGGGACTGGGAGTGACTGGGAAGGACTGAGAGGGACTGAGAGCATCTGCAGCAGGTACTGGGAACACTGGGAAGAATTGGGAGTTGAGCACGACTACAAGCAGGAAGAGCTGCGGCAAGCACTGGGAGCACTGGGATATTGAAACCCCAGCAGTATCTGGGGCCATAGTGGCCTATATTGTTCTGTACTGGTGCAAACTGGTCTGTACTGCTCCATACTGGGATGTATAAATTTGCAGACTATACCCAGTTGGGTGGCAGCATTGACCTGCTGGTTTCTACTTGGTTTCTGAAATTGCTCAGTTGGAACTTTGACATCATGTAGTGCTTCCCACACTGCTGTTGCTGCTTCCCCTGCCTCTGTGGGGTAATCTCCTCTGATTAAAACATCATCTGTATAATGCTACATTTTTACCTTCTGAGGAAGTGAGACTATTTGTAGGAGTTCAGCAAGTGCAGCATAAACAACTGGGTGTGAAGTCTGGTAAAGGTTTGATGTAGACCTTCCTAAGTAAAAGCAGATTTTTCCTTATCCTCCTCTTGGAAAGGAACCATATAAAGAACATCTCCTTTCACCTAATGCTGCCATCCAGGGGTGTGCAGCTGCTTGCAAAGTCTCTGTAAGTTCACAATGTTTGGTGCAGCAGCTCTCAAGGACCTGTGTTAGCATTTAAACACCAGCAGTCAATTGTTAATGACCTTCAACCAGGTTCGTGACTCGCCAAACTGGTGAGTTCCATGGGGAGTGAGCTCTGGAAATGAGGTTTTGCTTTTCCAAATCAGCTGTGACTTCAGAGATCCCCTTTTGTGCTGCTGCAGACACTGGGGATTGTGGTACACTGGTGATCTTTGACTCCCACCTCCTGTGGGTTTGTGGTGCGGGAGGGAGCGGACCCCTTCCAGCCCCAGGGCTGCAATCCCAGGAGGAGATGCCTCAACCAACCAGGATGAATCCCTTCCTTCAGCAGGGATAAAGGAGATTGCTGCCTGTCCTGGTCTGCCTATCCTGTCTGGTGAAGGGACAAGAAACAGGCTGTGCACAGAGGTGGTTGTGTCACCATCCCTGGAGGTATATAAAAGACATGTTCTAAGGCACATGGTTCATGTGTTCACTTGCCAGTATTCAGTTAATGGTGGACACAATGTTCTTAAGGGTCTTTTCCAACCTAAATGATTCCAAGATTCTACAAAATCTTGTTGTTCAGACCAAACTCTGTCTCTCATCAGAGAAATGGCACTGCAGGTGATAGGGGGCCTGAATTAATAACTGAATGCTAAACCTATGTTACTCTTCTGATTATCTTCAATCCCTTTAGTTAACAATAAGTATTTGTCTAAAAGTGCAGCTGGTGTTTAATGTAAACTTCTGTAAGAAAGGAAAGAACATCAGATAAGGGGAACTGGTGGTCAAAGTTTGAACTTGCAACACCATACATCTGGTTAAGACCCAGCTGAGACTGGAACTGTGGTTTGAGCTGAAGCCAGGGGACTAGTGACCATGTGTGCAAGACGGAGGTGAAAAGATCAAGAGTGAGGAAGACTCGTTTACTTCATCTTGAGACCCCTGCCCACGACCACCAGGAGGCACTGCGCAGGCGTGAAGGAAGCTTTAGCTCATTATAATATGAAGTGGGGAAAGGATATGAATATGCATAGGTGTGTTGTGTAACCTATTGCATATGTAACACTTGAGAGAATAAATGTAGAGGGAAAATGACATTGGGCTGCCCATGCCTTTGGAGGAACTATCCCCCATGCACCTCAGCTGAATAAAGCATACCTATTTTACAACTTTAACGAGTTGTGGAGTCAATCCGCGTATCAGGAGACCTCTGTTCGCTGCAGAACCGGGTAAGGAGTGGATATCTTAGGTGCCCCAGGCCATTTGCCTGGAGGAGCTCTGCTCCTGGTCCGCTCACTGCAGGGGCAGACAACAACCTGTGCCGGCTGCTGAAAAATGGTATGCTTGAAATTTATATGGGTAACTTTGGGGGTCTATAAGTCGTACACTTGACCCGGGGCTGCTGGTAAGGCGCACAGAGATGTCTGGTGCACAGCATAGTTCCCCTTGGTAGGTAGGGCTTGCAAGCAGGGTACTTGTCAACCGATAGAGCCGCTGCTAGCAATCCTGAGGGCAGATAGGGTGAGTCCAGGTTTTTGCCACATCCCAGGTTTTGGGAGCCAGGACGGACCTGCTAATGACAGTGTACGAAGCAGGTGAAGGGTAGGTGGACCCAGGTCTCCGCCGCATCCCAGGTTTTGGGAACCAGGACGGACCTGCTACTGACTGTGTTAAAAGCAGGAGAAGGGTAAGCAGAACCACTGTGTGAGTGTGTATGGGATCCCTATGCAAGAATTCTGTGTGTGGCTGAGACCTGGCAGAGCTACGAAGTGAGTGTAGAGTCCTGATCTGCGGTTCCGTGTTCTCTGCGAGGAGAGCGACTGGAGATGGAAAAAGCATACTTGTTTCATCTCGTATTCTTGTTTCTGATTTAAACGCTGGGGGAGGAGTAGACAAAAACAAACCGTGGCTAAACTGGGGGGGGGGGGAGATTGTTTGAAATGGAAGCCGATCAAAGCACAGAAATTATGAAGAAAAGCCCATTGGGTTGCATTTTGGCACATTGGAAAGAACTGGAAGGGTCTCCTGGGGGCTTGGTAAACAAGAAAACGTTGGTACAATTAATGTTGTTTTAAGGTCGCAAGGAAAATGGGAGGACGTAATGTATGCAGATATATTTTTCACTTTAAGAAACCAACCGGACTGACAGACTGAATGCAAAATTAATATAGCTCCACCAGATCCCTTAATTTTTGCTTTGGAAAAGGACAGGGAAATACTGAAAGTTAAGCTGGAGAGATGTTGTTCAGCCTGTGATATTGGGGAAAGATGTTTAAAGTTAAAAAACAGCAATCAGGAAGATAGGTTAGAAAATTATGTATCACAAGTACCTGCGAGAGAATCACCCTCTGCTTGTCCTATCAAATATTGATTAGGAGGAGAAGATTGCTGTCACTGGCAACAAGTGGCAGATTCACATTCGGAATGAAGAAAGAGTTAAATCAGAAGTGTTGCTGCAGAGGCAGTCATCTGCAGCCCCCTGCAGACTAGGAACATAGGTAGAGAAAAAAAAGCTGGGTCGTGCTATAGCCACGGCTATGGTGGTTGCTTTGAAACTGGAGGAGGAGGAATATCGGGCGGAGGTGGGGGAGTGAGCTCTTCTTGTGTGAAACTGGATCAGTGTGAGTGCTGTGGAGAGTCTGGACGCTGGAAATGAGACTGCCCTGGCAGGGGAGTGCCATGGGATGGCTCCGGTGACTGAACTGAAACTAAACTGACGGAGACAGGGGAAATCTTCCCTAGCAGATCCACTGGTTATAATGAAGCTAGGAAACAAAGAAAAAGAAGTGGAATTTTTAGTTGATACTGGGGCAATGCATTCAGTTTTAAACAAAGCTTTAATGTCTTTGGGGAATGATTATATTATGGTAGAAGGGGCAACTGGCCAAAGCAAAAAGGCTTATTTTTATAAACCACTAAAATATCAATTGGAAAAGCAATGGGGCATTCATAAATGCTTGTATACGCCTAACTCCCCAAAAGCTCTTTTGGGGAGAAATTTGTTAGAAACTTGAGAACGACCATTACTTTCAAAGGAGGCAAATAACACGGTGAGGAAATAACATGGTGGATGGATGATGGCAGAGCGGTGGATGTGGTCTACCTTGACTTCAGCAAAGCATTTGACACAGTCTCCCACAGCATCCTCATGGCTAAATTGAGGAAGTGTGGACTGGATGATCAGGTAGTGAGGTGGACTGCGAACTGGCTGAAGGAGAGAAGCCAGAGAGTTGTAGTCTCTGGGGCTGAGTCTAGTTGGAGGCCTGTAACTAGTGGAGTGCCTCAAGGGTCAGTACTGGGACCGGCATTATTTAATATATTCATCAACGATTTAGATGAGGGAATTGAGTGTACTATCAGCAAGTTTGCTGATGACGCTAAGCTGGGAGGAGTGGCTGACACGCCAGAAGGCTGTGCTGCCATCCAGCGAGACCTGGACAGGCTGGAGAGTTGGGCAGGGAATAACTTGATGAAATATAACAAGGGAAAGTGTAGAGTCCTGCATCTGGGCAGGAACAACCCCAGGTTCCAGTATAGGTTGGGAAACGACCTGTTAGAGAGCAGTGTAGGGGAGAGGGACCTGGGGGTCCTAGTGGACGACAGGATGACCATGAGCCAACACTGTGCCCTTGTGGCTAAGAAGGCCAATGGCATCCTGGGGTGTATTAGAAGGGGGGTGGTTAGTAGGTCGAGAGAGGTCCTCCTTCCCCTCTACTCTGCCCTGGTAAGACCCCATCTGGAATATTGTGTCCAGTTCTGGGCCCCTCAGTTCAAGAAGGACAGGGAGCTGCTGGAGAGAGTCCAGCGCAGGGCAACTAAGATGATTAAGGGAGTGGAGCATCTCCCTTATGAGGAAAGACTGAGGGAGTTGGGTCTCTATAGTTTGGAGAAGAGGAGACTGAGGGGTGACCTTATAAGTGTCTATAAATATATAAAGGGGGAGTGTCACGAGGATGGAGCCAGGCTCTACTCAGTGGCAAACAATGATAGGACAAGGGGTAATGGGTACAAACTGGAACACAAGAGGTTCCACTTAAACTTGAGAAGAAACTTCTTCTCAGTGAGGGTGACGGAACACTGGAACAGGCTGCCCAGGGAGGTTGTGGAGTCTCCTCCCCTGGAGACATTCAAAACCCGCCTGGACACATTCCTGTGTAACATTATCTATGTGTTCCTGCTCCGGCAGGGGGATTGGACTAGATGATCTTTCGAGGTCCCTTCCAATCTCTAGCATACTGTGATACTGTGATACTGTGAGGCGAGATCACTTTAAAAGTAAATGACCAACAATATATAAAGATATTAAGCTTAGTTTGGTTACTAACCATGTCGAGGAAGGAGTCAGGGAAGATATACTGGATCAGGTATTCTCAGGGATATGGGCTACAAACATACCTGGAAGGGCCAAAAATGCACCCCTGATACAGATTAAACTCAAGGAGGGAAAACAGCCAGTCAGAATTAAACAGTACCCCCGAAGAAGGAAAATAGGGAAGGAATTTGCCGAGTAATTAAAAATTCCCTACAATTAGGACTGTTAAAGGAGTGCCAGCCTGATTTTAACACCCCTATTTTACCTGTTCATAAACCTGACAGACCATACCGAGTGGTACAGGACTTACGAACTGTTAACAAAATAACTGAGGACCTTTACCCAGTGGTAGCCAATACATACACCCTTTTAACATGCTTGACACCAGAGTTAACTTGGTTTACTGTTTTAGATATGAAAGATGCCTTCTTTTGCCTCCCTCTCCACGAAGCCAGCCAAAAAAAATCTTTGAGTTTGAATGAGAAAGCCCTAAGAGTGGGTGCAAAACCCAGCTCACATGAATGGTGCTGCCTCAGGGACTTAAGAAGAGTGCCACCCTGTTTGGAGTACAACTTTCAAAATACTTAGAGCCCTAGGAGGCTCTGCTGGAAGAAGGGAAGCTATTGCAGTACGTAGACAACATCTTAATAGCCATCCAGACAGAAGAGGCCTGTGTTGCCTGGATGGTAAGCCTCTTAAATTTTCTGGAACTCCAGGAATATAGGGTATCCAAGAAAAAAGCCCAGATAGTAAAGCAAAAATAATTTACGTAGAATATGAAATTAGTGCCAGACAGCGAACACTGGGACAAGACTGAAAAGAGACAATATGTCAAACGCCAAAACCCCAGACGGTGAAAGAATTACGGATAGTGTAGATTGTGAACCTACAATTATAAATTAATTGTTAAGCCTCTTATGTGCTAATCATAAAAAAAAACAGTTAGAATCTTCAGTGGACAAAAGAAGCCACTCAAGCCTTCCACCAGCTGAAGAATGCTCTCATGTCAGCTCCAGCTCTAGGACTTACAGACGTGAATAAACCATTCTTTCTATTCTCCCATGAGAAACAGGGAATTGCTTTGAAGATACTGACACAGAATTTGGGTCCATACCGATGAGCAGTTGCTTATCTGTCCAAGCAGTCAGATGCAGCAGCCAAAGGGTGGACCAGATGCCTCAGAGCCGTCGCAGCAGTCATGCTAAATATCCAAGAAGCACGCAAATTCACTTTGGGCCAGAAAATAACTCTGCTAGTGTCCCATACAGTGTCCGCAGTGCAGGAAATGAAAGGTGGACACTGGCTTTCCCCTCAGAGGTTCCTGAAATATCAAGCCGTCATAGTGGAACAAGATGATGTAGAGATAATAGTGACTAACATTGTCAACCCAGCTTCTTTCCTCAGTGAAAACGAAGGAGAACCGGTACACCACGATTGCCTAGAAACATTGAGGCCACATACTCCAACCGTCCAGACCTGAAGGATACCCCTTTGGACGACACAGAAACCTGATTTACTGATGGGAGTAGTTATGTCATCAGTGGAAGATGACACGCTGGATATGCAGTTACCACCTGCAGAGAAGTAATAGAATCTGGACCTTTGCCAATAAACACCTCTGCACAAAAAGCGGAACTGATTTCTCTGACTAGAACCTTAAAAATAGCAAAAGAAAAGAATATAAACATCTATACAGACTAAGATATACATTTAGGATTGTGCATGCACATGGAGTCATTTGGGAAGAAAGAGGAGTATTGAACTCACAAGGGAAAAACATCAAACATGCACAAATAATAATACAACTGTTGGAAGCAGTCCAGCTACCTGAGAAGACAGCAATTATACACATCAAGACACACCAGAAGGTGAGCTCAGAATTGGAGGAGGGAAATGAGCTGGTGGACAGAGAGGCAAAAGAAGCAGCAAAAGGTGAGATGACAACTGAAGGGACCCTAATTCCTGACAGGAAAATTTCCCTGAAAGGTAAAACAAATTATGATAAGGAAGATCAGAAATTAATTACAGACCAAGGCAGAACCTTCAATGGGTGGGCTAGCACAGTACAGGTAAAAATAATAGCCCCCTCTTCCCTGTTATGGTCCCTAGTAAGGAGTGAACATCAAAAATGCACTGGAGACTGAATGTCTTGCATAGGCATTTAATAAGCAAAATTATGGCTAGAAATCTGTATAACTCAATAATGCAATCTCTGTCTCCAAACAAATTCGAAAAACAAACCTAGGCCAAAGATAGGCCAAATTGGGAGGGGTAACAGGCCAGGACAACAATGACAAATTGACTTTACAAAACTGCCAAGAAAAGGGGGGTATAGATAGTTTTTGATATTAACGGATACCTTTTCTGGTTGGCCAGAAGCCTTTCCAACTAGAACTGTAAAAACTCAAGAAAAAACACAATCGATGCTGAAGACATATGCCTCAATACAGAACAAGGCATCTGTTATTTTGAAGTCCATGCAGACAATACTTGTATATATTGACCAGGGCTATATTTGTTTCAGATGAAATTATCACTGTTGGAAATTATTCCAACCTTTATATTTATAACTTTATCAAAATTATCGGGTGTGACTTTACATACTTAGCACCAATTGTATCCCATCACTAATTACACAATATATCATAAATTGTCACCCACACCCATTGGAAAGATACAGAAGAAATAAACAGGGTCTTACAAAAAGTAAGACAAGATACAAGTCATCACTGGTGGGATGTACTTTTTGGGTGGTCATCTACTACAACTGGTGTTCTAAATACACTTCTTCACCCTAGAGCTGTTCTTTTAATATTAATAGGAATAAATTTTATATTCTCTATTGTGCTATTCGTTTGGAATTGAAGAATGTTGCAACGAGTAGCAGCTCTAACTTCTTTGTCAAAGACACATGGTAAAACATTAAAAAATACCTTTTGTAGAAGCTTGCTAGGAAAAGAACCTATGTATTAGTAAAAGAATTTACTAAATTTATAGAAAAGGGGGGACTGATGCAAAGGGTTAACCAATGTACAGAGGGGGTAGGTCAAGCTGCCTGCTTAAGTGTTACTGCTTGTTCATGCTTATCATACTTGCAATGTACAAGAGGGTAGATAAAGCCGCTTACTTAGCGCTAGGAGGCACTGCATAGGTGCAAAGGACTTCTTAGCTCATTATAATGGGATAGGACATGAATATGTATAGGTGTGTTGTGCAACCTCATGCATATGTATAACCTTAGAGGATAAACGTAAAGGGGAAACAACGCTGAGGCGCGCATGCCTTTGGAGGAGCTATCCCCCATGTGCCTCAGCACTGAATAAAGCATACCTACTTTACAACTTTAACAAGTTGTGGAGTCTATCCGTGCATCAAAATCACATTAATTGTTCAGATAATTTTAAGATCAGAAACTACCTGTCTGCTTATGGTAACACACCCCAATATACACAAAAAGACTTTCTTCTACTACCATCATGATTGTGTCTCCTGTCACTTAGCATCAAAAAAAACCACCAAAGATAAAATTATTCCAATTTTGTCTTTCTAAGCAGCACACAGGGGAATCATAAGCTGGAATTTAAAGTAGAAAAAAGCCCAAATGAATAAACACCATAGCATAGCCACTGGCACAAAAACAGACTGTAAAGCACACCACTTCAGTGTTGTGAGGTTACAACAAATAACAATGGCAATGTGAGCAGCCATATTAGTAACACAAGCATGGTTCCTCTTGCTTGGTGTCAGGGTGCCATTTAGACACATTCTGGTAAAACTGAACATAAGATCAGCAAATACAAATTCAAACTTGTGAACGTCTTTCTCTGCCTTCACTAAAAGCATGTTGTAAAAAACAGTCTCCTCCTCCTGGTCCACTCACTGACAGTTCTGAATTGGAACTATTTGGTACCATGTGAGAAAACGCTCCATGTACTTGTACAGGAAAGAACATAAGGAATATTTAATTTTCCTTAGAAAATTCCAAAAGCTTTCCTCCCACATCACATCTTTGGAACTTACAATAGCACAGTTTGGAACTTTTAATTACACAATTGTTACACTGTGTGCAAGAAAACATATCCAAAAACTGGTTCCATAGGAGCAGTATTTGGACTACCAACAGTTGGATAGTTGCATATAACATACAATTTAAATCTTTAACAGGTTAACCAAAAGTATACAGAAAGCTGTTATAAAGCAAGCTAGTAAAATTATATCAAATTTTAGAACCCTGAATTATTAACTTTAGCATATGTACCTTCACATCTTAATTTTCTTTCAAGATTACTATTTTAAATCGAATTACGTTGATAAGTGTTATTTTTTTTTAAGTAACATACTTGTATTCAATACCCATTTCTTTCGTACAGACACCATCACCCTCCCCCCACCTCACCCCCCCAATTCTTTACCCAATACTAAACACAAAGGAAAGAAGTTGTTTGCAACATAATAAACATTCCAATAAAAATAAGTTGTCTTACTTTTCTCATACTGCATTTGCTTTTCACCAGGACTGCCCTCCAGTCTACTGGAACTTCATTTAGATGACAATAAGATCACAGCAATTGAAATTGAAGATTTTAACCAGTATAAGGATCTTCAAAGGTAAAATTCCCAGGCAGAATGCTTTTCTTTGATTAAAGGTCAGAACTGGCAGGATCTCTTATTTAATACTTGCCAGTGGGTGTAAGCGGCGAGAAGAAGCAAGACAGGCCAACCCAATATGGGTGATAAGCAAACTTCCACTTTATTTGTGACGCAGTTCACTTATATAGGCGTGGTATTTAGCCACGCCTCCTAGGCACAACAGTATTGGTTAGATCCACACAGCTTCCTCCACATTCTCCTCCCACCTCCGGTTTCCGGTTACCTGTGGGGCCTACCCCTTGCCTTGCTTGCACAGGCCTCTAAGGCTCCATGGCCTTGCTCCTAGAGCCATCCTGCAACATGTGCCCTTTTCTTCTCTCAGCTTCCATGGGGGATCTGGCTCCATGATTGTATGTCTAGGACAAAATGCCCTTATTTGTGGCTGGAATCTGCTGGTTTTCAGATGGCTGGTGTGTCACATGATGTGAATGAATACGCCATAGCGCTGAAAGCCACCGAGGAAAAAATCAGCTGCTGCCCAAAGAGGGTAAGTGTCTCTGGATTTCCAGCTTCCTTCTCTGGTAAGCCTCAGTGTCTGGCAAAAAGGATGAAGCACAGTGGGTGGTTTCTAGCCTTGGAGCAGCCAGTGTCTTGAATGGGGTAGTAACCTATGCCTGGAGCTGGCAGCTGCATTTCATACGGTGCCAACCCATTGTACAAAGGGCTCAACGATCAGAAAGACTTGATAGGGGGCCTGAATTAATAACCGAATGTTAAACCTATGTTATTCTTCTGATTATCTTCAATCTCTTTAGTTAACAATAAGTATTTGTCTAAAAGTGCAGCTGGTGTTTAATGTAAACTTCTGTAAGAAAGGAAAGTGTAAGCGGCAAGGAGAAGCAGACAGGCCAACCCAATATGGGTGATAAGCAACTTCTACCTTATTTGTGACGCAGTTCACACATATATAGGAGTGGTATTCAGCCACTCCTTCTTGGCACAACAGTATTGGTTAGCCCCCCACAGCTTCCTCCACATTCTCCTCCCATGTCCGGTTTCCGGTTACCTGTGGGGGCCACCCCCTGCCTTGCTTGCACAGTCCTCCAGAACTCTATGGTCCTGCTCTTAGAGTCATTCTGCAACAGGAAAGAACATCAGATAAGGGGAACTGGTGGTCAAAGTTTGCACTTGCAACACCATACATCTGGTTAAGACCTGGCTGAGACTGGAACTGTGGTTTGAGCAGAAGCCAGGGGACTAGTGAGCATGCATGCAAGACGGAGGTGAAAAGTTCAAGAGTGAGGAAGACTCATTTACTTCATCTCGAGACCCCTGCCCACGACCACCAGGAGGAACTGCGCAGGCGTGAAGGAGGTTTTAGCTCATTATAATATGAAGTGGGGAAGGGATATGAATATGTATAGGCGTGTTGTGTAACCTATTGCATATGTAACACTTTAGAGAATAAATGTAGAGGGAAAAAAACGCTGAGGTGCGCATGCCTTTGGAGGAACTATCCCCCGTTCGTCTCAGCTGAATAAAACATACCTACTTTACAATTTTAACAAGTTGTGGAGTCTATTAGCGTATCAGACTGAAGCAACCACTTTAGCTTCTCCCAGGCAAGCCATGGCAGCTTGCAGACTTCTGTGTGCTGCAGATAGATGCCTTGGTGATGGTTTCCTGGGGTGAGGACTCTCCAGTGCTGGATGGGGATGCCTCTGTCCTATTCCAGCTGCAGGAGACAATGTGTCTGATGATGTTAAAAAAGTATCTGACAGTAGGTGACTCTAAAGCTGCTGCCCACCCCGGGTCAGCATCTGCATCAGGCCTTTTAGGCTACTGCTGCGACTGCTAAGTGCTCTTTATAGCACAGATTCACACTCTCTACATAGAAAGACTGCTGATCACTTTCCCTTCTTCCAATACTCCTTAGCTAACCCCAAAGTGGTATTTGCTTTTGCATTGTTTGTCCAGCTCTGAAAAAAGGCTGCTATAAATGGCAGTGGCATCTGCTCTCACATCTCTGCACTCTTTTCAGAGGAGAGACATCCATGAGGAACTGCTGAAGAGCTTCTCTTTCTCTGAGAAGCTCAATCACCTAAACCGATGCCTTGCTTGGATAAATGTCACCCTTTATTCAAAGGTGAGTGTAATGTGAGCAGCTCAGGCAAGACCAAGCCAGGTGCCTCTGTTTCTGTGCTGTTTGGCTCACATGTCACAAGTGTCATTTTCCCTGGTGCTGGAGCATTATCAGTGATCTCTGGGCTTGGTTTTCCCTTCTTGTGCATCAGAGACTCCTTCCTAGGCCTGGGCCCCGTCTGTCCCAGCCTTGGTCCCGTTGTGTTTGTTAGGGCGTAGATCTAGTCTATTCTGAGCTGTGCATGGTTCTGTAGGCTTTCTCTTGGGGCATCAGAGGGTGCAAGTCAAAGGGAGATTCAGTTCTTGGGGCATGTTTAAAGGATAGAGGCTACTTTGAACCATTTCCCTGAGTTATGCTGTATGTCACAGGGGGATCTCTTTAGTGCTGCTTTTCTGAAATCTGAAGGATCCAAGCCTCAGCGATTTTGTTCAGGTGTTCTCTCCTTCTTCATTTGTTTCCCACATAGAGAGAGTGCATTCTGCAGTTAGTAGTGCAGTGACTGTTTGCACAGGTTGTCTTTTTTTCGCCTGCGCTCACCTTTTTCCAGGATAAAATCTCTGGTGTGTTTTCTCATGAGCAGTTTTGCTGTTACACTCCGCCAATGTCCCTGTCTTCCCTTGCATGTCGCCTTGCCCCATCTCTGTAGCTTTTTTTGTTCTGGGGAAGAAGACACATTTTCCTGAACATGCTGTCGTAGCAGGGTTCCCTGAACATGCATGTGTCCCAGGATGTAAACAGGATGGGTAGCTCATATGATCACGTTTGGCAGAGCTGAAGTGGCTGATCCTGACTCATGAGCTCTTTGCTTATCCCCTCCTTCACATCCAGAGCAGGACAGCAGGGCACAGTGCTGTGCTGCAGAAGCTCTCCAGCTCCATTAGCATAGCCCATGCTTGCCAGAAAATAGGCCTTTCTTCCCAGACTGTTCTTGAAAGGCAGAGGGGCATTACCAGTGTATACTGAAGGTATCGCCACGGTGCCCACGCAGAAACACTATTCATGTCTCTGCATGATCTGTTATCATTAAATGCAGGTGCCCGCCTCCCATCCAGAAGTGTGGTATCACCTTTCTGGGTGAATCAGCAGCATTTGGGAGTGAAGGCTACAGCCTTCTCCGCTTGTGCTCCTGTCCTGGTCTGCATGGCCCACAGGGAGAGCAGTTCACTGGATAGCTTGGGCTGTGCAATGTGCCCCAGGAGCTGAGCGAGCTTGCTCTGGAGAGGAATGTGGCTGCTCAGAGGAGTTTGTCCATACTGCCTGTACCTTCAGGGCTCCATCTCACAGCCATCACAGGTCCCTGCTGTCTCAAATCAAGACATCCTTCCAGCAGGCTCCTGCATCCCTGGGACTTGTGTGAAGTGGAGGGACACATTTGTATGAGTGTTGCAGGCACTGCTGATGCTGATGGAGAGAAAGAGACTGGCTCTGTCTACAGGGGAAGACCTGCTCTGTGCTGAGGTGTCAGAGCACAGAGGGGGCTGATGCTTCTTAAGGGTAATTAATCACTAGTTTTTTCTGAGCTGTGGGATTCAAGGTTAGATGAAAGGGAATGCTACAGCTTAAGAACACTCTTAAAGTAAACAATCCTGCCCTCAAAACATCCCTGTGGGAAGACCATTTCAGATTATTTTATTACAACCCTGTGTTTATCCATCACAGTGGCTAATCGCATCTTTGTTTCCTCTTGGTGTAGGCTTTCTTCTAGCTTGGTAATCCCTGAAATGATGTTCTGAGGTTATCAAATCTTAATAAAACCAAATGCAGCTTTCTTTACCTTAATTTTGTTTGCAGAATTGCTTTTTATCCTGAAAGCAACAGTTGAGCTATGTGTCAATGTTGAAATAAAGATGTCTTTTAGTAAATATAGTTGATTTGTACTAGTTCAGTCTAATTTACAGAACAAACCCACGTAAATCTCCCAAAGGTGGTAGCCACATATTAAAAAGAAAAGCCACTAAGGAAATGAAATTGCTTATCTGCACCGCTCATTTTAATTCATTTTTAAATCATAAGTATAAACTTCCTCAATCTATTTTGATGCAAATTGATATTGCTTATAACATTTTTTGGCATTGCAGGATATGAAATAGTATTTCTTCTTTTTATGGCTTTGTTGATGTTGATTTTTATAGCTCAAAGTTATGTAGATGCCCTTAATTTTCCTGGTTTTAATTTAGAGTCTCTGAATTTTGCTTAGAGAAGCAAGAGGATGGTGTTCCTCAGGACAGTAAATGTGGTTGAATGGCTGGCACAGAATCCGAAAGGCTGTGGCTGCCTATTATAAAGATCTGAGCTGGCATGAGCTTTCAGACTGTTCCTATTTAATTCAGACAAAGGACCAACCTTCTTTCCAGCAGATTTATGCTGGGTTTGCTAGTGTCTGCCTTCCTTCAGCCAGTGTCCTTGGAATAAAAAGTAGCATGCCTTTTATTGTGATAAGGCCTGTGTGGTCAGATATGCCCTGCCAAGGAGTAGTTCTTGGAGAGTTTCAAGGGTGCTGAGGTGCTGGAACACATTCCCCAAAGAAGTGATAAATGCTGCATCCCTGGCAGTGTTCAAGGCCAGGCTGAACAGAAACAGAGTCTTGAGTGACATAGTTTGTCGTGTGTGGTGTCCCTGGCCATGGCAGGGGGTTGGAACTAGATGATCTTAAGGTCCTTTCCAACCTAAACCACTCTATGATTCTGTGACTTTTCACACACAAACTTAAATTAAGTGAGTAATAAGATCATGCTGAAGAAATCTGTAGAAGGAGGTACAGTTAAGCATAAGCCTTTTTTTCTTTTCTTTTTTTTTTATGAAGAAAAAACTTATTTCCCATCTCCTTGCTTTACAGGCGTGTCAGTTTTAAATAAAATGGAAAGGAGAAACACTGCAAATACAGTTGGACAAATAAAGCTTTTTTGCACAGGTAAAAAGAGCCATGCCACAGTTCCCTGGCACCAGACACTGGCACTGCAACAATCGGGCCATGCCACGGCTCCCCAGCGTGTTCCCAGTTGAAGCGTCGCACCCAAACTGCCTACACGTGGCCCAGAAGGCAGCAGGAGAGTAGCCAGCAGCCGCCACCATGTGGTAAAAGGAGCACCCACAGCCAGGCAGTGAGAGGCTGTCCCAGGGCTCATCAACACCTGAGAGCAGCAGCCCCAGCACCAGCAGGCAGTGGCCATTGGCGGCATCTTCTGGCTCCACAGCACTGGAAAGCGGCAGCAGCCCTGTGGCGTTTCACGACACGGACTCGAGTTGATGCAGAGACTCAAATCCTCCTTTATTACCGCCAAGCCCTTTTTATCCCCTTGTTCAGTGCTTTCCCTACCTGCACATACATACAAGGTTCAAAACAAACATTCCTAATACAATTTTTTCACTCGTGCTCCTAGCCTAGCAAATAAACAGTTTAAGAACCGTTAGCCTTCTGCACTAACAATTGGTTTTGAACTACATAAAGAAAATACAGATACATATCCATTTTTACAATCTTCATCATTCAGTTTAGGACCATAGAATCCTACAATAGTTAGGGATGGAAAGGACCTTAAGATCACCAAGTTCCAGCCCCCCTGCCATGGGCAGGGACACCTCTCACTAAACAATATCACCCAAGGCCTCACCCAACCTGGTCTTGAACACCACCAGAGAGGGAGCATTCTCAAATTCCCTGGGCAACCTGTTCCAGTGCCTCACCACCCTAACAGGAAAGAATTTCCTCCTTATATCCTATCTAAACTTCCCCGTTTAAGTTTTAACCCGTTACCCCTTGTCCTATCACTACAGTCCCTAATGAAGAGTCCCTCCCCAGCATCCCTATAGGCCCCCTTCAGATACTGGAAGGCTGCTATGAGGTCTCCACACGGCCTCCTCTTCTCCAGGCTGAACAGCCCCAACTTTCTCAGCCTATCTTCATACGAGAGGTGCTTCAGTCCCCTGATCGTCCTCGTGGCCATTCTAGGGACTTGTTCCAGCAGTTCCATGTCCTGTTTATGTTGAGGACACCGGAACTGCACACAATGCTCCAGGTGAGGTCTCACAAGAGCAGAGTAAAGGGGCAGGATCACCTCCTTCGACCTGCTGGTCACGCTCCTTTTGAGGCAGCCCAGGATACGGCTGGCTTTCTGGGCTGCGAGCGCACGCTGCCGGCTCATGTTCATTTTATCATTGCAAATTTCTTGCGGCTGTATTTTTATGCCCCTCCAGCCATCCCACGTGTCCTCAGGATTCCAGGCTGCCATTGCTTTCAACAGCAGTCTGAAAGGACTCGTAGGTGTGGCAACCGACAGGCACAGGGTGTCTTGTCCTGTCGTATTGGCTAATGTTCTACAGATGTTCTCTTTTGGCTGGGCTGGAAACCAAGGCAGGGTTATTCCTCTTGTAATGAAGAGACAGAAGACAAGGCAGGACGAACCCATCATGCAGGGACCCAACAAGGGCCTTTATCTTTAAGATGGTCTCGAACCAGATCCTCTCCTACAGTGGGCCCGAGGTCTTCATTCTCCCAGTCCCTGCATCTGCCTTCTAAGACTTGGGTGGTGTGGTCAGAGCCTTTGCCAGTGAAGACCGAGGCAAAGAAGTCATTCAGAACCTCAGCCTTCTCCAAATCCTGGGTAGCTAGTTCTCCTGAGAGCTTCCTGAGGGGGCCTACGGTCTCCCTAGCCTGTTTTTTATTTGCTATGTACCTGTAGAATCCCTTCCTGTTATCCTTAATATCCCTATCCAAGTTTAATTCTAACTGGGCCTTAGCATTCCTGACCTGGTCCGTAGCTTCCCGGACAACATCACTGTACTCTTCCCAGGACGCATGTCCTTGCTTCCACTTTTTATTAGCCTTGTTTTTCATTTGAATTTTTCTCAGCAGCTCCTTATCCATCCAAAGAGGTCTCCTGGCCTTCCTGCTGCACTTCCTTCTAGTTGGGATGCAACACTCCTGAGCTTGTAGCAGGTGATCCTTGAATATCAACCAAGAGTCTTGGGCCCCCCTGCTCTCTAGGGCTATATCCCATGGAACCTTCCGAAGCAGGTTCCTGTAGAGGCCAAAGTCTGCTCTTTTGAAGTCCAGGGCAGCGAGCTTGCTGCACACTCTTCTCACTGTCCTGAGGATCTCAAATTCAACCATCTCGTGATTGCTGCATCCAAGGCTGCCCTGGAGCATCACATTTCCAATCAGCCCCTCCCTGTTGGTGAGCATGAGGCCAAGCATGGCACCTCTCCTTTTCGGCTCCTCTATTGCAGAAGGAAGTTGTCTTCCACACAATCAAGGAAATCTCCTGGATTGCTTGTGCCAGGCCATACCGTCCCTCCAACAGATAGCAGGATGGTTGAAGTCACCCATGAGAACAAGCACCTGTGAGCGTGAGGCTTTTCCTATCTGTCTATAGAGTGCTTCATCCGTAGGTTCTCCTTGATCAGGTGGTCTGTAACAGATCCGCACAGTAATGTCTCCCATAGCTATATTCCCTTTAACTCTCTGTTAACTCTCTGTTAACTGCTCACCTGTCCCCAGACAGAGTTCCATACTCTCCAGCCTATCCCTAACATAAAGGGAAACTCCGCCTCCCCACCGGCCGAGCCTATCTTTTCTAAAAAGCCTGTAACCTTCCATTCCAACACTCCAGTCATAGGAGCCATCCCACCATGTTTCTGTGATGCCTATTATATCATACCCCCATAGACATGCACACATCTCTAATTCCTCTTGTTTGTTCCCCATGCTACAGGCATTTGTATAGAGGCATCTGAGCCGAGCTCCAAATGAAGCCGGCTTATTGTCTGGAGCAGCTGGAATATATCTACATTGCTCCGAGCATTTATTATAGGTGCTGGCAACTGGCTGGGTGTGTTGGGATGGAATGATGCCCCCCTCCCCCAACATATCTAGTTTAAAGCCTCCTTGACTAGCCTGGCAAGCCACCTACCAAAACTGCTCTTCCCCTTCTTTATCACCAGACCAGCTCCACCAGCACCCAGTAGACCTGGCCTACTAACTTGGGTCCCGTGTTCAAGACACCCAAAACCCTGACTATGACACCATTCTTTTAACCATTTATTAACCTGGCTAATCCTCCTAGCTTTTTTTAGGTCCTCTCCTGGATTCTGGAGAATTGACGAAAAGACTATCTGAGCTCCAGAGCCCCTAACCCCCTCTCCCAGGGCTTTGTAGTCCTTTATGTTCCCCAGACTACTACTACCTATATCCCTAGCCCCCACATGTATCACCAGAAGTGGGAAATAGTCAGTGGGAAATAGTCAGTGGGCAGCCTCTCTGGTAATAGTCCACGGGACTTACTAGAGCAGGCAGCCTCTCTGCACCATCCCTGATCTATGCCCCTGGTAAGCAACACACCTCCCTTCAGACAGGGTCAGGCTGACAGAGGAGTGCTTCTGTCTCTTTCAAAGTAGAGTCCCCTACTACTACAACCCACCACATTTTCCTGGCACCACCAGTAGAGATCTACTTTACCAGTGCACCAGCCGGCTGTTTCTGGTGCGAGTGCGTTTCGTCATTAGCCTCCCGCAGGACAGCAAAGCGGTTCTGCATGGGGACAACAGATTTAGGAGGAAGCCCCTTGCTTTTGATTGTCCTTTTCTTCCTTTTTTTGTTTGTTTTTTTTTTTTGTCACTAATTCCCAGCTTCCCAGGTTAACAGCGTCCTTCTTTCCTTCATGAGCTAGAGGGGAAGCTTCAGGCCCCTGCACAGTTTGGGCCGGGAGCAAGCATTCCTGCTTACTCTCAGCTTCCCTGACATCTTGCAGTCTATTAACAGCATCCTGCTGCTGCTCCTGGCTCTGCCCCCTGTGAGCCAGCTGCTCGCATCAGCTGAGCTGCCAGCTCCTGGTCAGGTCCTAGCGAGGGCTTGAGGCTCCCTTGGTGGCTTTTGTTGCTCTGAGTTGAGGCTCCTGGACGCTGATCTCCCACCCGCTCCAGTGTTGAAGGCATCCTCTCTTAAGTTACCTCAGCAATGCACAAAGCCCAACGTCCTTGTCGGGAATGTCTGGGCACAGATCCGCTTCTTCCTTACTGACCGCATTAGCAGAGCTCCAGGCTATCTGCGACTCTTCCTGACAGAGCAGTTCTGTAGGATCAAAGCTCTGTGGTCCGCTGGCCATTGCCCAAGTGTCTAAACAAGCCTGCTAAGCGTGACGTACCTCTGCTCTTCAGGCCAGGGCCCTGAAGTGAAAACAGCACACGAGGTGACTTCATGGTGCCAGAACCCACAGGAACCTTCTCCACGTCTCCCACCTCCACCTTCTGATGGGAGCCCCCCCGCCAGCCAACCTCTCTGCAAGGCATGCCTGCAGAAAGAGCCTGTCGGGGTTCCGACTTACCTAGCTGTCTGAGGAGAGGGCAGCAAGGGCAGTGGATGGCCGTCCTGGATGTGCGTGGCCTTTTATACCCCGTCTCCAAGCCTTGCGTTACCTGAAGCGTTCCTTATGCATGAAGCATTTTGCTAACTGGCACTATTTGCCTGCAAAGCTCTGCTGGATGATTACAGCTTTCCCCCTTTCATCTGAGAGGGTTTGCTCCCGTCTGCCACGTGGGCAAGACAGGAATGTGCCCTTTGAGGTGCAGCACACGTCATGTGGATCCCTAGGACCACAGGGGATACTGTAGTCCATGTTGCCTCAGCTGCTCGCAGAGACGCTAACTGGCATGCTGGCCACGCACATTCCTGGAGCACGGCAGGCACCACCGCCCTTCCACAACGCACACTGGCCTTGAGGCATGGAGGAATTCAGCACCTGAAGTCGCCGCGCGTCTTCTTTCCAGCCTTGGCCTGAACTGCAGAGGCTCATGCGCTTAGCAGGCTCATTGAGACACTCGGGCAACGGCCAGCCAGCCTCTTTTCGGCTCATCCTCTGCCCAGCTCTTGCGGTCTTCCACTTTTCAGGGCCCAGTAGAGGAACTAACCCAGTCTGACCCTGACCCACCAAAAGCACCTGGGCATTCTGGTTCCCTGCCTTTTCCACATCCCACAAAGGCTGCTGGCCTCCAGGATGAGCATGAGGAGAAAAACAACTCCATTTTGGCTTGGATCACTCTCAGGCAAGGAATCATAAGGCTCTTTGAACATCTGCCCATTCCCTTGACAGACGTGTTTTTCAGCAAACAATAAATACTCCAAGCTGAACTCATATGCTTGCTGGGAAGAAGAAAAGCAAAGGTGACGTCCTCCAGGAACACCACCACTCACATCCTGGAGTGAAACAGCTGGACCTTCCCAAGGAATGCGACCACCTCCGCTCTTTGGCCTCCCCTTTGACGCACTGCTGATGTCTGCATGACTTGGGCCGAGGGTCAGCCTCAAGGACTGCTGAGCAGTGTTGTCATCACAGGCATCACAGAATGTATATATCAACACTTCCACAACTGAACACAACCACCGCACACATGGGGACACGGACACACATGCACAAAGCCCAACGTCCTTGTCGGGAATGTCTGGGCACAGATCCGCTTCTTCCTTACTGACCGCATTAGCAGAGCTCCAGGCTATCTGAGACTCTACCTGACAGAGCAGTTCTGTAGGATCAAAGCTCTGTGGTCCGCTGGCCATTGCCCAAGTGTCTAAACAAGCCTGCTAAGCGTGACGTACCTCTGCTCTTCAGGCCAGGGCCCTGAAGTGAAAACAGCACACGAGGTGACTTCATGGTGCCAGAACCCACAGGAACCTTCTCCACTTCTCCCACCTCCACCTTCTGATGGGAGTCCCCCGCCAGCCAACCTCTCTGCAAGGCTTGCTGATGGGCATACAACAGGTCATGCATATAGACAGGGCTGGAAGCTGGGGGAGATTCGGTGCCACTGGACACAGGCTTCTGAGGAAGATACATTCCCGGCCTGAGGTGCAATGGCAATGCCCCAAGTCAGCATCCACGGAAAGGGCGATGGGATATAGAGGTGTGCGTTCCACCACATTACAACAATCCCTTCCAGGGAGGGAACGTGCCTCACCCAGATGGTGGAGTCCACCCGTTTTTGCGTGTCAAGCTGAGACCTCCATGTGCCCACTCGTACTCTTAAGACACTTGCTTCCCCAGATAGTTACAAAGAGGAAGGAAGCAAGGACAGGAAGTTGCCTTTTCTCCTTTGCCACTTCCATCAGACAACGGCTTGTGCGCAGTGCTGGCTTCAGCAGCAGGAGTTGTGCTGTGAAATAGCAGCTACAGCAAGAGAGCTGAAAGCAGCGTGCTGGAAATCCATGGGCAGGCACAGCTACTTGTGAGAGTACACTGTGACGAAACTCGTGATCGTAGTGGGTTTGGTGAAGAGGAGTGGCTTCTTGGACCAGGATGAGTTTTGCACCTTTGAACAAGAGTTGCACCAGAAGGTGGAGTTTTAGCCGTCAGGACTTCATGGAAGACAGAAACATCATCTGCCATTCACCTCAAATCATTCGTGTGGCCTGCACAAAACTCTTAGGACAGATCACTGACAGTGATACCTGGGAGTGCGCATCACCTTCCTCAGACAGTCAGAGCAGGAGCGCTTAGACGGCTATGCCCCAGGCCAGGCTGTCCCTTTGCTGGCGTGACCAGAAGTGCCTGCACCGGTTCTGTGTGCAGTCAACACAGAGCTGGGCACAGGGTGGGTGGCGGGAGAAAGAGGACCCACCCCTTTTCTTTCAGGAGACCTCCTGTCTATCAGCCTTTTCCTCCCTAACATATAGCCCAAGAGTTTCAGGGGCCCAGAAATCCCCTTACAAGTCTCATGTTCCTGTCAGCGTGTTTCTACTGCTAGCATCATCTATTTTATTTCAAACTATATCACCACTCCTCTAAGATTTTTATTATTTGCAAACTTCCTAACATTTTGCTTTGCCCCCTTGTCCAGGACATTAATAGAAAATATTAAACAATATAGAATCCAGTATCAATCACTTTTAGTGCACACCTTGAGTGTCTGGTCTCAAATCAGAATTTGTGACAGTTGTCAGAACCCTTGGAGCCTGTTACTTCAGCCCATGTTGAATTTTCTCTCTTTCCTCTCATGTGGTTCACATTTCATTGGTTCTTCTGTGAGGACATGAGGGGATCAAGATTTGAGTCTTTTTTAAGTCAAGAAATTCAGTGTCACATGTTCTCCTGTTTTCCCCAAGGTAGTCATCCCTTCACTGAAGGCTTAGATATACACATCAGAGATGTTTTTTCCATTGTAAATCCATGATGACTATTCCAAATCACCTTTCTATGCTTCATATGATTGGAAATTATTTCCAGTATTATACGCTCCATTACTTTTCCAGTGACTGATGTGAGGCTACCTCAGGTTCCCTGAGTCCTCCTTCTTGAAGACAGGAATAGTGCTTGCTTTCCTCCAGTGAGCAGGATCCTCTCCTGATTACCATGTTCAAAGACCATCGAGAGTGGCCTGGCACTGACACAGATGAGCTCCCTCAGCATTTAAGGTTACTCCACTAGGGTCAACAGACTTGGGTATACCCAATATTTTTAAATGTTCCCTAATCTGTTCCTTGTCTGTCAAGGGCAGAGTGCTCCACACTTTCCCACTGTGCTTAACAGCCCGTGTTTCCCTAAAGCAAAGATTACCAGTGAAGACTGAGGTGAAGAAGGCATTGAGGTCCTTGTTTTTCTCATGTTTTCTGTTACCAGAACCTTAACCTCCCATTGAGCAGGGGGCCCTCACCTTCTTTAGTCTTCCTTTTGCATCTGGTACACTTCTAGAAACTTTTCTTATTACCCCTCATGGCCTTTGCCAGATTCAGCTCAAGGTGGGAGGTCAGGTTGAGAAATTCTCCCTGACGTTAAAAGTCACTGGTGACACGTATTGGGAGAATGTACCCTCAGTTGAAACAACAACAGAAATCAGATTTCTGATTGCCATATGGACAGCTCTTTCACATGTCCTCCAGCATCATGAGAGTTTTGGGGTTTCAGGACCCCTGGATCTACAAGCACCTGGTGACTCTATGCATTCTTGCTTCTGCCCTGATTGCTTCAGCCTGTCACAGAATCACTGTGGTCACTCGGGAGATCGGATCACTATGTGTTGCATCTGTCCTAAGTGGTCCAGACTCACTGCCAATGGTAAAACAAATGCCAGGTCCACCAGCCTCTTTTGCAACCCTAAAAAACTGTTTCACAAGTCACCAGAAAGCAGACATTGTCAGAGGTACAGGAAATTTGAATGAGGAGAGCCAGTGTGGAAGGAAAGCCTCTGCCAGAATCAAGACAGGAAAACCCCCAGGAAAAGACAAGCACAGGCCCCAGGCATCATCCTACTCAGTAGAAGATTCCCTTCCAGGGTGGGAGCTCTGAGCAGCTCAGGCTCTTGCAACTTTATTGCTGCCTCTAAGGACTTTGAGACTGTTTCTATGGGCACAGATGGCAAACAAACTGAGGCCCACTTCCCAATGATGTTTGTTTGTACTGGGGTTTCTTGAGATGGCACGAAGCCCTCTGGACTCCAGCAGTCTCACAGACAGTACTGGACCTACCCACCCTCAGGGCACTGAGGCTGGGAGCTTCAGGATGGCCAGTGGGCAAAGACACAAACACGTCATTAATCTGGCATGCTTTGAAAATGCACTTAAACCAATCCTTCTTCCCCTATCCATTTTCCTCCTCCTTCCCCATCTGTTTTCCTCCTTCTTCCCTCTTCACTCTTCCTTTCCCTTCCCTTCCCTTCCCTTCCCCTCCCTTCCCTTCCTTTCCTTTTCCCCTCCATGCAATCCATTGTTGTGCTTTCCTTTGCTGAACAATTAAATGGTATTTTATGGGATACAGAGGCGTTCCCTGAAACCTTACAGCAGCAGTGAGCTGCTGTATGGTGCAGCAAGGAGCAAACAGAATTATTTTGGCTTGGGGCTTTCTTGTTTAGTTACTGTGGACTGAAATGGGAGTACCCAAAATGTCCATGGGGTGGCAGCAAGAGAACATCCGTGGAGTTTCCAGTTTCTTCTAGCTCAGATGCTCACATTCAAGATGTTCTTTCACCAGCTGCTCGCCCTGACAAACGGAACCTTCCCTTCCAAAACAGACAGCAACCTTAATACATACGTTCTGAGGCTTGCTAAGCCTGCACAGAAAAAAAGGCAGAAATGTAGAAGAAATAGCAGGTATGGGTGGTTCAGATGGTGTCCTGTTTTCAGCTGGGATAGAGTTATTTTTCTTCCTAGTAGCTGATACAGAGCTGTTTTGGATTTAGTCTGAGAATAACACTGGTAACGTTCTGATGGTTTAGTTGTTGCTCAGTAGCACTTACCCTGATCAAGGACTTTTCAGTCTCATGTTCTGCCAGTGACGAGGGACACAAGAAACAAGGAAGGAGCAGAGACAGGACGCATGACTCGAAATAGCCATAGGGTATTCCATCCCACCACACATCACGCTTAGGATAGAAACAGGGGGAGTCGCCAGGAGGGACCAATCACTTCTCTGCTAGGACTGGGTGTCAGCTGGTAGGTGATGAGAAACTGTATTGTGCATCACTTTTGGTTATTGTTTTTTCCTTTCCCTCTTTAGTTTTATATTCTCTTCCCTTGTAATTTCCCTTATCATTATTATTAGTAAGTATTCATAGAATCATAGAATAGTTAGGGCTGGAAAAGACCTTAAGATCATCAAGTTCAAACCCCCCCTGCCATGGGCAGGGACACTTCACACTAAACCATTTAACCCAAGGCTCTGTCCAACCTGGGCTTGAACACTGCCAGGGATGGAGCATTCACAAATTCCCTGGGCAACCTATTCCAGTGCCTCACCACCCCCACAGTAAAGAACTTCCTCCTTATATCTAATCTAAACTTCCCCTGTTTAAGTTTTAACCCATTACCCCTCATCCTACCACTACAGTCCTTAATGAAGAGTCCCTCCCCAGCATCCTTTTAAAGCCCCCTTCAGATACTGAAAGGCTGTTATGAGGTCTCCACGCAGCCTTCTCTTCTCCAGGCTGAACAGCCCCAACTTTCTCAGTCTGTCTTAATATGTGAGGTGCTCCAGTCCCCTGATCATCCTCGTGGCCCTCCTTTGGACTTGTTCCAACAGTTCCATGTCCTTTTTATTATTATATGGTAGTTTATTTTAGTTATTAACTGTTCTAATCTCAATCTGCAGATTTTACATTCTTCTGATTCTCCTCCCCATCCTGCCCGGGGAGGGGGGGAAAGGTGAGCGAGCAGATTCATGGTAGTTACTTAGCAGCTGGGTTTAAACCACCACAGATTGAAAAAGACTTTCCCTCCCTTCTGCGGAGGAAGTCAAGCATGCTTAGCAAGGGAAATAATTCTCTTGGTTTAGCTGTGCATATAGCAGTACCCCAGCCTAATGCATGGAGAATGCCAAAATAGATGAAAGCAGAGTTTATATGTTTACAATACAGTTGTGCTGACCAGTAAAATTACTTATGTTAAGGAATGGACTAGTCAGTTACTATTGCTCACAAAATCACAAAATCAATTGCTGACAGAACAAAGCCATCCCCACACCAAGCCATTGCAGGCTTCACAAGTACTGGTGGCATTTTTCAAAAAGACTGTAGTCAAGAAGTATGAGGTATTCCTGTGCACACAGGAAGAGCAAGAGGGGACATGCAGAAAGTTATACCAGAGCACACCAAAGCACACTGTGAATGAGGGACCTTCTGAAGGATTTGGGTCTGTTCAGCCTGAAGACAACAAGGTGAGGGGGCACCTAATTGATAGCAGTTTTCTGCTGTGTGAGGGTGGCTTTTTGGCTTGCCAAGGCTACCCTCAGTCAGAAAGACCTCAGGAGTGCAGGATCAGGGAATGACCTGACCCTCTGTGTGGGCCGGAAATGTCTGACCCACATATCAACCTGCTGGGCCCCTGTTACCCTGCAAAGCCAGAGGTACATGACCAAGCCAATCTGTCTTGACAAAGCCGGAGTACCTCAGGAGGATCTTTCCAGCTTCTGGGGAAAACAATAACCCCACTGGTCCCATCTGCAAAACCAGAACCTGTAAAAGGTTGAGGAAGCAAATCTGGAAATGGAAGATTCAGCCCAGTGGTGTTTGCAGCATCTTTGAGATTTATTGCTGCCTGTAACCCGTGTGTGCACGGCATGCCCCGTGGAACTCCTCTGGGAGGGAAGGAACTTAGGGAGAGCGGCCTTGAGTGCACACAGGAGCGTAGCCATGCAGGGACACCTGCTGAAGGCTTCAAGGAACTGCATCATGGTGGTGCCTGCTGCCTCTGCAGTGAGGGGAAAAAAAGGAGACTAGCAGAGGATGGTTTCGATCCATCGACCTCTGGGTTATGGGCCCAGCACGCTTCCGCTGCGCCACTCTGCTCCCTCCACGACGGCTATCTCGACCTCCTACAGCCAGCCTGATGTTCCCTGGCACTGCTAGCACCAGTGCTTGTACTTATGTCCGTTTCCCTTCCTCCCACCTGTGCCTTTACATGAGTAGGAAAACGTCTCTCTGGAAAGCTCAGTAACAGTGGGACTGGGGTGGGGTATCTCAGGGGCCTTGCGCCTTGCCCTTCTCCATGCTTCCATGCTGCCCATAAATCTGGATGGGGACTTTCTCTTTTACCATACAAGCTGGCTCTGCAGGCACTGAAGGCAGCCCTGGAGTAAGGTGGCAGCCCTGTGGCTTTGCAGGGCAGAGGGAAGCTGCTCTCCAGTGAGCTCATGGGGGCTGCAACCCTGCCCCAAACTCAAACTTCCAGGGGCCTACAGGACTGTACCCAGTATAAATTTCAGTTCCCTCCTAGCTGCAGAAGTAGACAAGGACGTTTAGCAAGGGAAATAATTCTTTTGGTTTAGCTGTGCATATAGCAGTACTGCAGCCTAATGCACGGAGAACCCCGAAATAGATGAAAGCAGAGTTTATACATTTACAGTACCATTGTGTTGACCAATAAAATGACTCATGTTAAGGAATGGTCTAGTCAGTTACTATTGCTCACAAGATCACTATGTGCTTGTCCCATTGTAATGATTGGGAGCCTAGCTAGGAGTTGATTCCCTCTCACAACTGAGAACCATGGCAAAGGATGCTGTTTGCCACAGTGTATTCGGCAGAGTATATATGCTTATGTTCATTGTGACTGTTCGTTGGAAAGAGTCAGGAAGACAAAGGTGTGCAGCTGTTCTATGACCTTCATACTTGGCCACACTGGGGCTTCTCAGAGTGGACAACAGTGAGATTGTGAGAAATGGCACAGTCCCATGAGTAAACAATCACAGATCTGGCATAAAGACAGTTGTTTTGATTTCTCTCCTGTGGCCATATAGGTGGATGCACTGCATGAGAATTTTCCCAACTACCCGAGACTCCTGGCATTGACTGCAATGAGGCTTCCCTGCTGGAAGTGTGGGCCTGGATGATGATTCAGTGGTAATTGGTGATGTATTTATTCTTAATCTCTGTTCTCTCTATGCAGTAATGATTTAATGTCACGGTTTAAGTTGAACCCAGGACAGACCCTGAGGGACAATCTGTTAGATCAGTCAGTGTTTATTCCTCTAAGCAAGTTGCATAGCAGTTACCACCTTGCCTTTCAAGGATGAGAGGGCCTTGCTGAAAGCTGAGGGCTACCCTTCCACCATAAAGGGTGCTAGGGAGTCAGTGAAACCCTAATCCCTGATCCACATGCTTTGAGTGGTGCCTGTCCTGACAACACTGCTGGGGGTGGAGGTGGCAGATCCAGGGCAGTGCTAGATCATCTGGTCTGGGTGGTGCTCTGTTTTAAGTGCCCTGGTCTGGGTGGTGCCCTGTTTTAAATGCTGCAAGTCATCCCATGAATGCTCTGGGAAGCCTGAGCTGGTACAGCAACTTACTGAGCCTCTTCCCCTCACCTGACTACCTTGTCAATCCTGGCAGCAGGATTTCTCATTCTCCCGTAAATCTGGGGGGTGGGGAGGAGCCAGTACAAGTGTTGTGAGCAATGGGGTTTTACTAGCTCCTGGGAACCAAGAACCTGTAGACCTCCCATGGCTGCAGTGTGGTCATTTTGAGGGGAGCCAAAAAGGGAACTGTACCTTGCAGGATTTGAACCTGAATAGGGAAACCCCAATGGACTTCTTGTCCATCAACTTCACCACTCAGCCACAGCTACCTGCTGTAACCTTCTCTTCACTGCTTATCACAGGCCTTGTGCAATGACACCTTGCTCCCAGGGAATTTCTGGGCAATGCCCTGTCTCAAGATTTGTAGCCAGGACCCTCACTAAGCATGATGGGCACCTGGTGCCAGGCTTACAGAGGCCTTAAGAGGCGCAACCCTGGGGCCTGCAGCTGCAGCTCCAGAACTTTGTCCTCAGCTGAGCACCTGGAATACCCTGTCATGGGGGAATGGTATCACTCCCCAGGTAGCATCTCTGTTGCTTCCAGGAAAGAAGACAAAACAACTTCGTGGAGAAAACCAGGGCTGGCGGTAGTTGTGTGGTTGGATATTACCCCACTTTGCTTTTCAAATTTGTCTGAGGGTACTCTGAGTCTGTTCTCAGCACTATGGTGCAGACAGTCCTGCAGGTTAGATGGTGACCTCCTGGCAGCACCTGCAGCCTCTCTGGGACATATGGTGGTGTCAACCCTTTAACACAGATCACAACTGCCATGCAGGTTCTTGGTGTATAAGGAAAATGATTTGTGCTTTTGCTCTCAAGAAACCAAGAGGAAATGGACAGAGCTGGAGCAGTCATCAAGGACAATAGAGCAGAGATGGGGCAGGGCCACTGCTCAGGAAAGGTGCAGAGGTGTGGTAGTCACAGGGCAGGGAGAAGGGGTGCTGATGTAGTCTCAGGGATGAGAGCACAGGAAATGAAGGAAAATCAGAGTGCATGGCACAATTGACCCAGCAGCAAAAGCAAGGCTGTCAAGGTGTAAGCATGCTGAGAAAGATCCAAAGGGGCCAAAACTTTGCAAGAGGTTCCACTGAGATTTGAACTCAGATCGCTGAATTTAGAGTCCAGAGTGCTCACCATTACACCATGGGCTCTCTGAGCTCAAGCTGGCTAGGTCTTTCCCCTGCAGCCACCCTCGCTGAGACATATGCTCCTGGCTCAGCCTGCCAGTCTCTCCATTTCCCTGGCCATCAGTCATGAAGGGAAGCTTTCCTTCTGGTACACTGGGTACTCTCCACTCACACAAGTGAGTGAGGAGGGAATGCCTTTCAAGGGGATGCCTTTCAAGGGAATGGCACAGCTCCAGGGCTCCAGTGCCCAGTCTGGTAACCTCTGAGAATCTTGCTTTTGCCTAGTTGTCTGCTTACAATGTTTCCAGCTTAACATCTTCACAGTATGTTCATGGTCCAGCAATCAGTGGTTCAATGCCTCCACTTGTGGTCTCTGCTGCTACCTACCTTCAACCCCACATGCTGAACAGCTTGTCAATCTGTCAACATAAGTCATTGCTTGTCCTGTTTCTCACCTTGTAGCTCATACTAAGTAATAATGACCAGATGTCCTTACTGTTGGTTACAGTTCTAGCCAAGTTCCTGACATTGCCAAACGAGGTGACAAAGAGAGAAGTCAGTGGATGAGGTTCAGTAGAGGAAAAATATGTCAGGAGGACTCAAAGCAGCTTGTTACAGGTTGCACAAGCTAGACTTTGAGGCTAGTGAGATGGCCCATGGCCAGAAATTGAAAAGGCAGTTTGTGACTGGCTACAGAAACAGAAATGATGAGCCTGAGGGTGCCTAAGCATGGCAACATCGGTCCAGAGAAGCTGTGAAATGGCTGTCCTCAAGGTATTTTATGACCCTAAATGAAAAACAACCGATCAGCCCATGTGAGCCTGCTTGAACCAGCAGCATACACTCCCTGAAATGTATTCCTACCAGTAGGCTTGTTAAGTGGAAGCAAGGAGAGAGGATTTTGATGGTGAATTTTTGAAGAATGTCCAAAGATCCACATTTTTGGTGAGAGATTCAGAATGTGAGTTTTGTAAGTTTTACAGAGAAGAGTGGAAAAGTAGAATAAGTATCTAGGGGCTCTGCTTTTCTATTCCAGGCCTATCCACTTGCTACCATGGGTCTGCCCATTTTTCCTACTAGCAGAGCTGGGACTGCAAGCAAGACCTGGTAAGCAGAGCCCTAAGAGGGCAAGGAGCCTCTACTTAAAAGACAGAAGGAGGCCACCAAGAGAGAGAAGGAGCTTGTCAGGCATGGGACCCAAACCCATGCCTCTCAGGGAGACTGAAATCTGAATGCAGTGCCTTGGACTGCTCAGCCATCCTGATCCACTGCTGGTGTTGCTGCTGTTGCTGCCATTGCTCTGCCTCCAGCTGCTAGAGCTAGCCCACCTCAGCCAGCCTCCTCCTGGCACTACTGCAGAGGAATGCTGGCTCCCAGAGCACCCTTGTCCTGCTCCCACAAAGGGCTGAAGACAGGAGACCACAGCTCCTACAGGCACTTCAAGACTACACAATACTCAGCACATGGGCAGCATCCTGCAAGGCCAAGGCATAGGAACAAACAAGCAAATTATGGTTCTGTGTGTGCCAGCATCCTTTTAAGCAGCTTCGGGCACAAAGCCTACCTTTCCCATGACTTCCTTCATTCCTTCCAGAGCCTCAGGATATGGCAAGTGGAACACTTGACCTGCAGTGCTGCCTTGTCATTGGTTCCTGGATCAAAGGTGCTTCCTCCTTCCCTGCTTGGGGCTGGGAATAGCTCCCTAGGCAACCCCGCAATTTTGGCATAGGCTCAGAGAAACTGATGAGGGGGTGGAGTGGAGTGAAGGCCCTGCATCCAGGCTCTCTTATACTCCCTCCAAGAGCGGGAACATGAAGGCACCATGTACTGATAAACTGCACAGCAACTGCCAAACAAGGAAGCCAGATTTGTATTTTAAAAGCAAAGGAGAGCATTTTACACCCATCAGTAACAAAGTGTGTATCATTAGAGTCACTCAAGCTCCATAGGCATAGAGCTGAAAAATTGAAACTTGTGTTACTATGGAGAAGCCTGGACATATCCAAGGGCCTCCTGCAAGGTCAGGATGAACAACACTACAATCACTACAAAGTACTGACAGTGGGAGAGGAGGCTTTGCCCTTATGTAGGTGGATTAAGAAACAGGGCTAATGAATCTCTAATCAGGAAAGATGATCCTTGAAGCCTAGTACAGCACATGGACATCGTCAACATATGGCTTCAAGTGTCAACAAAACATGACTAAGGTGTTCTTTTGATGAAAATGACATAACCTCATGTAAATTACCTGACCACTCCTTATATGGTGGGAGGGTAACGGGGAGTTACAAACCTGAGTCAAATTGTATAAATATGTGAAATTAGGAAAGGGAAAAGAGGGAAGACTCCACCGTAACTTCTAGGATCAGCCAACAGGATGAACTTGTCTTTTCATCCATACAGATGCCCACTGGGTAAGAAATTTAACTTGTGCACACTAAATGACTAGCTCACACCAGCTATTAATAGTGATTATAGTCTGGTTGTGTATTGCTTCAAGCTTGTGTTTGCAGACAGTATCTTATCACTGGCAATGTCTGAACCTTATCCTGTCACAAACTTTTATTTTGTATAATTAAAGACTTCGGCTGAAGTCCATTTGGTGTAAGTCCCTGGAGACCTGAATATTTGAAATAAGAGGTTTGACTCAGTGATGCTCTCGGTACAGGTCCCTAAATAGGTTATACAAATTGCCCTCCAATTTGGTGGGCTGTCCAGTAGAGTTCCCATAACATCACACAGGTAGGCTAGTCAGGCAAAGGGGTCTCATCCTTCCTGGAACACTGGCAGGATGGTCAAATATAAAGGGTTCAAGGAAACCTCCCTTGTAATGTGACAGTGTTGGCATGAGGGCAGAATTTGGACAAGAAGGTGCACAATACTTTAGACATAAACTGTTGACCAAGTCTGAGACTAGGATTGGATCCAGCCACACTCAGCCCCTCTAATATCTGAGGATAAGCTGGAAAGCAAGTCCTTTCTGAAACTCATGACTCAACAGGAGGGTCTTGCTAATACATCTTGTCCTAAGGCAAACACTAATTCAGTGACAACTGTGTAGCTGGAACTGGCTGTCCCCCACAGGACACATGGGGCAGCTCCTTACCTCATCTGACAGAGGCCCCACTGCAGTACCCACTAAACAAAAGTTTGCCATATGTAGACATTGGGGATGCCGTAGGGCATAGCACTAAGGTAACACTGTTGGAGTCTGTCCCAGTCAGAGTCACATTCACACTGTCCAGGATCAACATGGGGTTGCATGGTGTGCCCTTTAGTTGCATTAAAAAGACACAGAAAGCAGCCTGGATTTATTCTCAGGCACCGGGTATGTCCATATATACTTGTCTAGTATTAGTTCAGCAATCAGTGAGTAAAAAGGCTGCAATGCTAGCGTAACATCTATCTTGATGTATACTGTGTGGATCATTTCTAGCACAGGTTTCTTGGTCTATGTAACTTGATCTAATATGAGCATCTGCTATATGGCATCAGGCCATGGTGCATGCCTGTAATCAATCTGTTTTGCAGGACTCTACTCATTACCTCTTCCTGAGCTAAAATCAGCCTTGTGCTGCTTCTGGTTTTTGCTGGGGATGACTGTTTTTGTGAATCCCCATGCCAGGACTGATGAATGATGAAGTACATCTAACAAGGACATCCCCAGCATACATGAGGGACACCATGTCCATGCAGCTGCCATTAGCTGGAGTAAGAAGCCTTCATCAATAATCTCCCCCCTGATTTGGTGGCCTGTAGTAGATGCCAACCAGGTTTTCTGTGTTGCTTCAGACTCTGATTCTTACCCATAAACTTTCAACCTGCTTGTAGCTATTGTCAGAGACAACTCTTCAAACTTTGACCATTTCCTAATGTAGAGGGCAACCCCTCTGCACTTCCTTCCTTCCTTGCCTATCCCTCCTGAATGGCCTGTAGCCATCAATAGCCACACTGCAGTCATGGAATCCATCCCACCAAGTTTCAATAATGGCCACCATGTCATAGTTTTTGAGCTTCACGATGGCTTCCAACTCCGCCTGTTTATTGCCCATGCTGCATGCACTGGTGTAGAGGCACTTCATCTGGGCTGTTGGTCTCATCACCTTTTTAAAAGAACACCTCTGAATTCCATTTAAGTGTTTCACTGGTTTTTCTCTGTTGGTTCCTATTACCTCAGATGCCCCTTCCTCATAGAATCATAGAATAGCTAGGGTTGGAAATGACTTTAAGATCATCTAGTTCCAACCCCCCTGCCACAGGCAGGGACAACTCACCAAAGGCTCTGTCCAACCTTGCCTTGTGTGCTTCAGTGACCAACATTTCTCGCAGCCACCAACTGAGGGTCACCACTAGCACTCTGGCATCTTGTCCCACAGCTTGTCACAGGTGAGCTTGATATTGTCCCCTTCCCACATCATATCTACCTTAAAGCTCTGTCGAGCCCTGCAAGCTCATGAATAAGGACTCTCTTCCCCTCTGAGAAAGGTGAATCCCATTCAAAGCCAGAAAACCTGGTGCCCATTATCAAAAAAAAAAAAAACAACAGTGTAGCAGCAACACCAGTCACAGAGCCATGTGTTAATGGACTGGGTCCATCTATTTCTTCAAATGTTGCTGCCCGCAGATGGAAGGAGAAAGGAGAAAATAACCTGTACCCTGTATCCCCTTACTAGCCATCCCAAGGCCCTAAAGTCTCTTTTGATTGCCCTTGGACTATGGGTTGCAGGTTCATCACCCACATGGAAAACCAGTAATGAGTAGTAGTCCCACGGTTGTACCAGGCTAGGAAGTTTCCTAGCAATGTCCTTAACCTGGGCCCCAGGGAGGCCTCAGTCTTCCTTATAAGGAGGGTCTGCCTGGTATATTGGATCCTCTGTTCCTCTCAGAAGAGTTACCTACATCTACAACCCAACCATTTTTCCCTGTGGAGGTGGTTGGAAAATTGGGGGGTATGCTTTTTGGACCCTGCCACTACCTCAGCTACAGGCAGATCTTCATCTTCCTCATCTATTGACTGGCCTTCCACATCCAGAGCCTCATACATGTTGTACAGAGGCACCTGGGAGGGCGAGGTGGGCAAGAGGGGCTTTCAGCTGCCACCCCAAGTGTAGACTTGCTTCTATTCACTCCTTTCCTTTCAAAGGGCATGGCTTACCAAAAGCCATTGTGGGCAAATCAGGCTTGACTTGGGTGAGGAGAAAAAAGAAGATTTTGCTAATTGAGACAGTTTCACATACTGAAAAACAAAAAGACAAACACAAAACAGAGCCTTTCCTCCCCTGTGTCCCAGGATCAGCTTTGCTTCTTCACAGCAGATTTATTCAGCTACCAAATTGCATTCCATCTTCCCTCTTGTCATAGTTTAAGCCCAACTAGTAACTCAGAACCACGCAGCTCCCTCTTCCCCCTTCTTTCCCTCCACTCCCAGAGGGATGCGGAGGAGAATGGAAAGAATGTAAACCCCACGGGTTCAGATAGGAACAGTCCAGTAACTAAGGTATAATACAAAACTACTACTGCAACCATCAATAATAATAATGACAAGGGAAATAACAAGGGGAGAGAATATGAAACTAAAAGGGCAAAAGGAAAAGAAAACAATAAACACCAGTGATACCCAATACAATTGCTCACAATTGCACTGACTAATATCCAGCCTGACCCGAGCAGATATCTGGGTCTTCTGGGTAGTTTCCCCAAGTTTATATATTGGGCATGACATGCTGTGGTATGGAATACCCCTTTGGCTACTTTGGATCAGATGTCCTGTCTCTGTTTCCTCTCAACTTCCGGTGTCCCTCCTCACTGGCAGAGCATGGGACTGAAAAGTCCTTGATGGGAGTAAACATTACTTAGCAACAACTAAAAACATTGGTCTGTTATCATCATTGTTCTCAGACTGAAGTTGAAAACAGCACTGCACCAGATACTAGGAAGGAGAAAAATAACTGTTACAGCTAAACCCAGGAAAACTCTGCTCTTTCCCACTCTTTTTGCTCCATCCAGCCCTGTTTGCCTAGTGTTTTCTGCCCTTTCTGGAATATATTTTCACAGAGACACAACAGACTTTGCTGATGACTCAGCAATGTGGTGTGGTGGGTCCACTGTGTAGCTGGAACTGGCTGTATCCCACACAGGGCAGCCCCTTACCCCATCTGGCAGAGGCAATGCAGCATGCCCCCCCATTTTCTTGCAGCTGCAAATTTCTTATTAAACACCAGAGCCAAGGTGTTTTCATTCTGCTCTGTGACTATCTGACAGCTGTTTCTTGACCCCGTCATAAACACGTGCTCTCAGGCAGACCTGAGACTAGCTGTCAGGACCAGCCAACCCTACCTGTGTACCCAGAAGCGTGTCAGGCAAGTTCCCCACTCACTAAATGTGGGGAAGAGACAACTTTTTACACCGTCATTTCCCATGGGTTCTCACATTGCTTCATGACTGCATGATGGTCATTTTTTTATAATGCCATGCCCACATGTTCTCAGATCTCCCTCTGAATCCACTGTTCACTTCCTTTGCACCAAGAATTGTTCAGATGTAAAGAAGATGTACCATGCAGTGGTACCCACTTTAGAATGAACACAGGCAACTAGTGCAAGCAATATTGCTGTTGATGGCTCAATGTCTGCAGAACAGAGGAGACCTTACAATCAACATCCAAGCGATCTTCTGGCTTCTGGGTCATTAGCTAGTAAAGCAGCAGGGAGATCACCTGCAGATACCTATGCCATCTCTCTGCCTTCAGCTCATGAAGCACTCAGCCAAGGAGGACTTTGGGAAGAGGCCACTCTTGATTGTCTCTGAAATGTCACAGCAACTGGAAGAGGTTCCTGAGGCCTGGAAGAATGTTAGTGTCATTCCTATCTTTCAGAAAGGCATAAAGGAGGGTGTGGACTACAGCAGGCTGGTCTTCTTCACCTCCATCTCTGGAAAGCGGAAGGAGGAACTCATCCTGCAAACCCTTTCCAGACACTAGCTAGTGAGTAGAGAAGATCCATATCAGAGACTGCCCAGGGTTGGAGCAGGACACCAAACCGGGGCTCCAGGCACAGATTCTGCACAGACCTATGACACAATCATAGGTGTGTGTGACGTGCATGTGGAAGTGAGGGGGTGTGTGTCCAGCACTGAATTCCAGCCCTGAACAGCCAGAAGTATCAGGTTACATGCGTGTTTTCAAGTACTGAGGAATAAAAGACAAACAGCACACCACCATCCCTCATAGTCTTTCCAGGCTCAACTGCTGTCCTTCACTGCAGCTTAGTCCAGCATAGGTACTCCACATGATGCAGTTCTTAGCAGAAAAACGTGGTTTCAGCAATGGGATCTTCCAGCTTCAGGCCTATCAGGGAAACCTCTCACACGGAAAAGTCCCTTGAGGAATATCCACCTGCTCCAGCGTGGGAGCTCTGGATGTCACAGTCTTTGCAGATGGGAGAGTGTTGTAGAGGCAGCTGGAACCAATCGTGCGGTGCAGGGCAGCCCTTTATCTCCTCTCACAGAGATCTCCTTGCAGTGCCCCCCCCCCCCCCCCAACACCACCTAGCCATATATAGCAAATACAGTGCCCTTTGGAGAATGGTTGCTTTGGTCTTTCCGTAACTAGCACCAGGATTGTCCTGCTCCCCACCTGCAGAGGTCTGGGTGTCCCTGCTCGTCCTGCTCCCCACCTGCAGAGGTCTGGGTGTCCCTGCTCGTGGCTGGGAAGTTGGGATTGAGTTGTCTGATGGGAAGGCAGAAACACCCACTGCCTTGTGGGGGGGAGCTCTGTGCTGCGCTCTGCCTTCTGCTGCTGCACATGCACCGGTCTGCCTTGATGAGGGGCACTTTGGAAGTGCTGGCTCCTAAGAAAGCAAAGACCCTCTTTAACAGTAACGAATTCATGAGCAAAAGACAGATCCTGGTCTGTTTTGACAGATAAGAGGAGAACATCTGGGATTGGTGATACTAAAGGGTGAGTTATTTGACAATTTGGCAAAATGACCATTTGATAACTTAACTTGGCAATAAAACTAATTTTGAATGTGCCCTGAAGTTGACCACTTTTATTATAATACTAAAACTCACAGTTCAAAAAGACCCCTCCTCTGAGCATGTGATTAGAGGGAATGACCCAGCAGATATTATATCATTATATGTAGATTACAACCAATCATTGTAACTGGGAGTGTACTACCTTGTAGCTTTTGTGTATACACGTAAGGAAGAAGCTGGCATTGGTGTGCTTGATTTGTGGAAAAGCCCACTGACTAGCGGGGACCCGGGATACAGGGCCCCGGTCGACGGGGACCCGGATACAGGGCCCCGGTCGACGGGGACCCGGATTACAGGGCCCCGACTAGCGGGGACCCGGGATACAGGGCCCCGGTCGACGGGGACCCAGATACAGGGCCCCGGTCGACGGGAACCCGGATTACAGGGCCCTGACTAGCGGGGACCCGGATTACAGGGCCCCCACTAGCGGGGACCCGGGATACAGGGCCCCGACTAGCGGGGACCCGGATACAGGGCCCCGGCCGACAGGGACCCGGGATACAGGGCCCTGACTAGCGGGGACCCGGATACAGGGCCCCAGCCGACAGGGACCCGGAATACAGGACCCCGGTTTAACGGGGACCCGGATACAGGGCCCCGGTCGACGGGGACCCGGGATACAGGGCCCCGGTCGACGGGGACCCGGATACAGGGCCCCGACTAGCGGGGACCCAGGATACAGGGCCCCAACTAGCGGGGACCCGGGATACAGGGCCCCAACTAGCGGGGACCCGGGATACAGGGCCCCGGTCGACGGAGACTCGGAACGGCGAGTGAGCGGTGCCGGCGGCAGCGGCCGGGAAGCGCGGGCAATGCTGCTGCGGTGGCGTGACGGACCCGGGTGCTTGGAATAACCGAAAGAATCTGCCGCTGGGGCGAACCAGACACTACTGCGTCGGAAGGCCTATCCGGAGACCGAGGTTACAGGACGATCCAGAAGAAGACGATCCGGAAAAGGCTGGCCATGAAAATGGACCGAGAGGTAGCCCTGGACTTATTACAGTGCTTCTTATAAAAGCGGGGAACTGAGCCCTAAACTTTTTACAGTGCTTTTTATAAAAGCGGAGAATTGAGCCTGAGACTCTAAAGCAGCTAGCAGGTCTACTGGCTGTAGGGAAGGCTAAGAGATTTTTTTTTGCAGATCCTAATACAATATTTGAGGAGAGTGAGTGGCCAAAGTTTGGTGATGAACTATTTGACTCAATGCTTAATGATTATAAAAAGGCAAAGAAACTCGGTAAACCACGGAGGGAAGTAATGAACTGTATAAAAAGATACAAGGCAGAAAAGAAAACTGCCGCGGTAGCAACGGAGAAACTAGGAACAGAAGTCCCCGGTCGGTTGAAACCGGGGGAAGATTACAACTCATTTCCCCCAGCTCGCGGGAGCACAGGTTTTCCCACCCCCCCCCCCCCCCAACCCCGCACCCCACCCCGCACCCCCCCCCACCCCGCACCCCCCCTTCCTTTTCTCCCCCTCCATCAGAAGGTGCCGCGGAGGAGGTGTAACCCCCTGCTCCCCCACCACCCTTTCCGAAAGTAGGGACTTTGAAAAGGACAGAGAAAGTATATTAGAAGGTATACGCATGATAAATGTTGAGAAATCCGAAAGAAAAAAGGCGGTGCCTCGGCGCCGGATCGATTGCGGCGCCACTGTGAAGCACGCAGTAGAAAATAGGGATCATGCGCTAGCGGGAGATTTAAAGGAACCGCGAGCCTCTCCAACACACTATGCCCTAGAGTGAAAAAAATTTTAACTCAGTCACGGAGGAGCCAGGTCTGCAGATGGCTACATACCGAACGAGAGACATCTGATAAGAAAGACACAGCTGCGAGCAACGGAGACCCCGAGTTCGGCGCAGGATCAGCCCCCGAATCCCCTGAATCCGAGCCAGATTTATATCCTCTGCTTCCAGACCCTGACTCTTTGTCTCCCGGGTCGGTCTGCTCAGACTTACTGGCCCTGGAGACGCTCAGTTGTAACAATGGGTAACCAAATATGTGATCATTACTGGGGAATTTTCTGCAATGGGCATCTTTGCATATCCTGTGTTTACTACACAGCAGGGCGCTAAAGAGTGGGAAGCTCTTGATCTCAAAATAGTTAAGGAGGCCTGACAAACAGTGACCACGTATGCGTTAAAATCCTCTTATACTCAAGCTGTATATATTATGATTTTTTCTTGCAATTGACAGGGGTAGCCCATACAGTTTCTCTGTGATACTCATGTACTAGAAGTTGGTAAATATAAGTATGTCCAGGTTTCTATCAACCCTTGGAGACCTCTGTAGATACTGCTGGCCACTTCTTCCAGCACAGGCTGGCCACCTGTGTCGGAATGAGTGTGCATTTTGGTCAGTATAAAAGCCCAAGCCTCATACGATGTGGGGGTGGCAGAGCCTCTGCAGGGACGCCCGCTAAGGTTGAGCCTGCCACCTCGCACTGCAGTGATGCTTCTCGGAGCTGTTTTTCTGTTAGTCTCCACAGGGTCCTTGTGCCACTGCAAAACATCACTTGGGGGCAGTTGAAAAGTAACATCCTGAATATGTGTGCTTGTAAAGTAGCTATTATTAGAGGTTGTGATTTTGTGTATAAAACCACCTGTATTTACTAGCTAGTTGCTAATAAGAAACTGCACCTTGTATTGTATAGATTTGTCACTTGTAAAAGAGATGTTAGAGTATGGAAACTTGCAGTAGCTGCTAGAAAATGCTAAGGCAAAAGCTAGAAAAATTTTAATACAATGGTAGTGTTATAAAGCAGGTGATGGAACAAATTAAGAGGGGGGGGAGAATTCCACTGGTAAGAAATTTCTTTTGCTAGTCCTTCACTGCCATCAGCATCTTCAACATGCTGCTGCACCCTGTAATAGTTACTCTGCTAATGTAAATGTGTGTGTGCCTTGCTGTAGTAGTGACTTGTTACTGGATAAAACAAAAGGGGGGAGATGTGGAGACAGTGTTCTCACAGGAGAATGCATAATTGGTACATAAACTTTGAATAGTCCTGAAAGATACAGCAAGGCCATGAGAGGCCCGAAGAAGCTTAAGCAAGCAAGATAAGAGGCTGGAATTCACCAAGTTAATGAGAACTGTGGACTGTTGGCAAGCTTTCAAGGTTGAGTTCTCACACCTGTGTTTAACCAATTACAGGTTGAGTCAAACACTGTTTAAAAGTATTGCACTTATGTATCATTGATTAGGTTAATCATCGTAGCTATTAGACTTGTTTATAGTTGTGTGATAAAACAGGTGAACAGAATAACCCATAATGCCTTGCTTGCACAAAGAAAAAGGGGGGAATTGTTGCAGAATGACTCTAAGAGCAGGACCACAGAGTTCTGGAGGACTGTGCAAGCAAGGCAGGGGGTGGCCCCCACAGGTAGCCGGAGACCGGACCTGGGAGGAGAATGTGGAGGAAGCTGTGGGGGCTAACCAATACTGTTGTGCCAAGAAGGAGTGGCTGAATACCACTCCTATATATGTGTGAACTGCGTCACAAATAAGGTAGAAGTTGCTTATCACCCATATTGGGTTGGCCTGTCTGCTTCTCCTCGCCGCTTACACCCATCCAAGTACCAATCGAGCCCAACCCTGCTCCGGGTGAAGCACTGGAGGCACTGCGCAAGCGCATCAATGGGACAAATGCCAGAAAACTGATTATAATACTAGATGGGAATAGGTTTTGCATATGTATAGGGCGTGAAGCAATCTCATGTTTCTGTAACCATTATATGTAATGTAAACAAACAGAGTGGCAAAGGAAAGGTGTGCATGGTTTTAGAGGAGCGATCCCCCATGCTCCTCAGCGCTGAATAAAGAATACCTACATTACAACTTTAACGAGTTGTGGAGTCTATCTGCTTATCAGTGGATTCCTCTTCACGTTGGGTATCTCACTCAAGTTCCACTAGGGCTCAGGCAATGAGCTGCCTGCTCCAGCTCTGGGGCTAGCCCTGATTCCACTTTCCCTTCTCTAAATCCTGCAGGTTGAAAGGCATTTAAGGGAGTCACAGTGCATGCTCCTTCCTCAAGCAGGGAGCTTCTTCCCACTGTGTGCACGAACTCTTCTTTGGTGGGCAATGTGCTGGTCCCAAGGCATGAAGGAAAGTGCCTCTGCTCAGGATCACAGCAAAATGCACCTGAGTCTGGAGCCATCTCAGGAGAGCAACCAGTGTTCTCCATGAGGGAGAGGCCAGTCTGGGGCGCAAGGGGACAGTGTGTCCCTGAAAGAAAGGACAGGGTTTGAAGTCAGCCTAGACTGTCCCAGCAGAGGAAGGCAGCCCAGCTTGTGCAACCCATAACAAACTGCTTTGGGTCCTCCTACTAGTTGGTCTTGCAGTTGAAGCACGTCCGCTGTCCCCTGTCATGATTGCCTCATTCGTCAAGGTCAGGAGCTTGTCTCGGAGTGCAACTGAGAGTAAGGATATCTGGGCAAAGGCTGCTTAGTAGGAGCTACAAGGTGAGAAACAGGACAGGCCATGACTTAGAGTGGCAGATTGAGAGGCTGTCCCGCATGCGGAGTTGAAAGGGGAAGACGCCAGCAGATCCCACAAGTGCACGCACTGAACCACCGATCACTGGGCTGTGAATGTCCGCTTTGAGGTATGAGTGATGAGGATGTTAAGCTGGAAAGGTCTTCAGCAGTTTTCATCAGGCAACAGGAAGATTCTCCGGGGATACCAGCCTGTGTCTTTTGAGAGAGGGTATGCGAGGCTTGCACAAAATGCTGTGCCACTTCCTCTTCTGTGAGTGAAAAGTGCCCAGTGTCCCTGAAAGAATGCTGCCCTTGATGACTGATGGCCAGGGAGATGGAAAGACTGGCAGGCTGAGCCAGGAGCATATGTCTCAGCCAGGGTGGCTGCAGGGGAAAGACCTATGGAGCATACGCCCAGAGGTCCCATGGTGTAATGGTGAGCACTCTGGACTCTGAATCCAGCGATCTGAGTTCAAATCTCAGTGGGACCTTGAGCAAGGTTTTGGCTCCCTCAGGGCTTGCTCAGCATGCTTACACCTTGACAGCCTTGCTTTTGCTGCTGGGTCAGTTGTGTCACGCACTCTGATCTGGATCATTGGCCCCTGCACCCTCTGTGCACTTGTTGCACTTGTTGGCTGCTCCTGCATGGGGGCATCCAGCAGTTTCTCACCAAATCACGCAACACCTGAGGTGGAGATCACAAAGTCCAGGTCCAGGTCAAGCAGGGGACGTTTTTCCTGGCCTTGTCTGGTTCTACGTTAGACATCTCCAAAGATGGAGAATCTTCTACTCCCTGAGCAACCTTTTCCCTTCTTTGACCACCAATACCTCTGGCAGTAGCCACAGATCCAACTCTGTCCACTGCTTCTTCCTCGCTCAGTTTCTCTGGGGCTTTTCTGTTTCTCTTTGTCAACTTGTTTATTTTTGATCCTCGATCAATTCAGGGAGCTCCAGCTAAACATGGCAGTAGTCCATGCTTGTCTGTCATGAGAGACAGCAGATCTCTCCTTGCACAGCAGGTAAGTGAGGGAGGAGGAGAACAACCAACCACGAGACTCCAGATATGCTGCACATAGTCTTTAATCAGAAGGAGCAAATGCAGGGGCACAGAAGAGAGACCAGGGAAGACGTCTGCAGGGTTTGGGGAGGCACAGAGAAGGGCCCGTTTCCAAAGGACAAGGTCCACAGAAAGAGCTTCCCTTTTCCCATTCTGCTTCACCTGGTGGTATTCCCAGGCCACCAAGAGCAGTCCCTGACTCCAGATCCCTCTCCACCTCAGTAGGAGGTTCAGCAAAGCAGAAGAGAAGGAGCCCTTTCTCTTAGGGGCTCAGAGCAAAGCAGAGACAGAGAAGGCAGTGCGAGGCTCGTCCAGCAGTGAGGAGCAGTGGGCACAGGACCCTCCTGCCAGGTGGGAAGAGGACACGCAGCCCATCTGGAAGCCGTGGCCACGCTCCTGCTCATGCAGGGTGCACGTCCTCCTTCCGGCTCCAAAGGGGATGATCCGCCAGCTTCAGCAGTTCAGACTGCAGCGGGGGAGGCAGACACAGGCCTGAGCCCCCGAGACCAAGGGAGCCCCCAGAAGAGATGGGAACCCCGCCAGTGCTGAGGGAGCTCCCAACAGCAGCTGACAGAGAGGATCCCACGGCTGTGCTCTGCGGGAAAGAGGTGAGGATGGGGCCCGGCAGGGTCACCACCACTGGGGAGGCCTCAATGAACACCGTCGAGTCAGCGCAGCGGGAGATGCAGGGTTCACTGCAACTGCTTGCAAGTGGCGTTGGGCCAGAGGTGCCGCAGGGGCGTGGGGGACATGGTCTGAAGCAAGACATCTCTCGGTGAGCGAGGCAAAGCTGAAACACAGAGCAGGCAGGGAGCACAAACCTCAATATTAGCATGTCCTTGTCTTCTTCATCTCTCTCTGTGGGCAGATCTTGTTTTAAATACACGCAGCGACTCTACAACTTCCAGCGCCCTCCCTGGCCCAGCGGGTTGCATGGAACTGGAAGGCTGGCCCTTTTTGTAATAGGTCCCATTACACTGGAGTTAAAGCCCTTGTGGAGTGACTGATCACAGCCCATCTCCAGAGCAAACAGTGCTGCATTGAAGAGAGCACTGCATGCACTTGGCCATTTGGTTAGAGACAGTCTGATGGACATGCAAATTCTGGTGGGCAGACATCTCTGCATCTGAGCCCCACTGATCCTTCCTGCTTGGAAAACCCTCCTCTTCCCAGCTCCCCCCAGCCACCTCCATGAAAAAGACAGAGGTCTCAGGGGTTGACTATTTCCCTTGCAGGGCCAAGCAGAGGCAGCCCAATATCAGCCTGAGTAGCCACCAGCACAGCACTTCAGCCCACAGAGAGAGAGAGAGCAGTCTCAGGCTTACCTTGCTCTTAGAGGAAAGGGAAGCAAGAGAGGAAGATGCAGAGCCTGGAGCAGAGCAGGCTTTTATGCTGTGTTCCAGAGCCCTGGGGGAAACCAACATTCCTTGCTCATGAAGCATCTGAACACGTAGTAGTTGCTGCTTGCCAAGGACTCGCTGATGATGAAGCCCTTGCCTCTTTCATCTGAAATACTGTGCTCCCGCTTTCTGTCACTGAATATCAGAACAACTCATCTGTGCCGCACCTTCATAAGATCGATCAACTCAGATGTCTCAGGCATGTGCAGAAGGATATTTAGAGTGTGTTTCCGTCCTTTGCCTTATTAGCGGTGAGCGTGGCTATCAGTCATGGTCAAATTCAGTTATGAGCTCACCTCAAGTGCTTTCCTGTCAGGCACTACGGATAACATCGGAGACACATGCTCCCCACAGGTCATTGTAGGACACAGGAGACACTGAGTATGTTCAATCAGAAGGTCAAGACTGCACAAACCCATACGTGAGGTGAAACTCAGCTCTGCAGGGATGCAGCAAATCTCAACAGCAAGGAAGGACCATGCTCCATCCCTGGCAGTGTTCAAGACCAGGTTGGACGAGGCCTTGGGTGATATGATTTAGCGTAAGGTGTCCCTACCCCCAGCAGGGGGGTTGGAACTAGATGATCTTAAGGTCCTTTCCAACGCTAACTATTCTATGATTCTATGATTCTATGATTGTGCACCATAAGGAACTTTTCTGCGGGAAGGAGTGATGGCCATGAGCACCTTGCGTATGCTCATCAGGCTCTACCACGGCCTAGTTTTGTGATGAAAGAGATGCCCTCGATCTTCTCTGAGTGAGACCCACACCGATTTGTGATGTGGAAGAGTTGGGAAAACCCCTGAATTGCAGGTTAACATGAGCCCCGCTGCTGTGGACTTCAGTGGAGACGATGCCCTTTCTCAGGTGTGTCAGGCACACCACAGCTCATAGCTTCAGGTGCCGGTTTCATCAAAGAGCAAAACAGGTGAATGAGCGTGTGTGTCTCTTTCAGGAAGGATGCGGCAACTCTTTGATCACCCTCCTAAATGCTGATTTCCTTGTTTCCAGCAGGTTCCCCACTTCCCAGTTTGAGCCCAGGCCCCTGGTTGGAAGAAGCCTTAGGGCACGGTTTAGTCATCAAGGGGCGTAACTATGGAGAAGTCACTTGAAAGAGCTGCCTGACAGTGGTCTGCTATCTGTCATTTTCAATCTCCCTTTGTTACCTGAGCTTGTGGGCAGTAAAAACTGTCTGTGGCAAAGCCTTAGGAAGCATCGCCTCTTCTTAGGTCCTGATCCTGACAAGGTACTTCAACCACCAAGACGTCTACTGACAAAGTGACACAGCCAACCAAAAGCAGTCCAGGAAACTACTGGAGTCTGTCGTGAATGACTTCCTAGTAGAAGTGATGGAGAATTCGACCACAGGAGAGACACAGCTAAACCTGCTCCTTTCTAGTGCAGAAGAACTTACGAAAACGGTCAAGACAGGAGGTAGCCTGGTCAGCAGCAGTCATCTCTTGGTAGAATTCTCAGCCTTGAGAGGTATAGAGTAGGTAAAAAGTAGAGTCAGGACCCTACACTGTAGAAAGGCAAGCTCTTGGCTGTTTAAGGCGCTACCGTGTGCGATCCCTTGGAAAACGGCCTCAGAGAGAAAGGATGCTGAGACCTGGGACATATTGAAAGATGTTTTTCTGGAGCCTCTAGAAATCCTAAGATGCAAGAAGTCCGACGGGAAGCAGGAGGCTAGCTTGGGGAAGGCAAGGCCTCTTAGCCAAACTGAACCAAACCAAACCTAACCAAACTAAACAAAACTAAAAACATACCAAAGATGCACAGGCAGTGAAGGCAGGGATACACATCCTGGGCAGACTACAGGGAAAGTCATGGGCGTCTATGGAGGGCATCAGGAAAACCAAAGCATTGCAGGCGCTGAAGTTGTCTGGGGCCATGAAAAACAACTAGAAGGCATTCTTCAGGTACATAGAACAGCAAAGGAAGGTGAAAGAAGTTGTAGCCCCACGCTTTAGGTGAGCCAAACGAGAGGCCTGGCTGTGACCAACATGAAGAAGATGGAAGTTCAAGACCATGTCAGGAACTTGAAAGTGCACCAGTCCTTTGGGAACTGAGGAGATGCACCCGAGAGTCCTGCAGGAACTGTCAGAGGAAGTTGCTAAGCCGCTATCCGTCCAAATAGCAAAGTTGTAAGATACCCAGTGGCTGGAAAATGGGAAATACGCACCCCCACCCCCAGATATATAAAAGGAAAAAAGGAAGACCTGGGGAACTGCAGGCCGGACAGTCTCACCTCTGTACCCTCAACAGCAAGAAAGGACCATTGTGCACTATGAGGAAATTCTCTGCGGGAAGGAGTGATAGCCACGAGCACATTGCTTAAGTTCATCAGGCTCTACCGCGGCCTGGTTTTGTGATGAAAGAGACGCCCGCGATCTTCCCTGAGTGAAACCCACACCCAAATTGACCTGTTTTGCTCAGCAAGGGAGTCCCAGACACCAGATGCCTGGATGACATGCTTTTGAGGAGAGGTGTGGGGAAGGGAGCCGGAAACTCACAGCCCATTGTTCTGGGTCAGGGATGGGGTGGCCAGTTCCATGCATTTCAAATTACAAAGGGACATCGGATCAGTCTCCTAGAGCAGCTGGGAGTCATTGTGATGTGGAAGTTGGGAAAAACCCCTGAATTGCAGGCTAACATGAGTCACACTGCTGTGGACTTCAGAGGACACAGTGTCCTGGATGCAGGCAAGCCAGCGTTGCCAGAGCTCATAGCCTCAATCCTCCAAAAGTTCTGCTTCCTCAAAGGCATTTCTGCCTTTGTCATCACAATTGCTCTCAGCTGCTCTGAGAGATGGACTCGAGGTCCTTTTGTAGGTTGAAGTGCAGGGAAGCCTGTAAACACTGCGCTAACACAAATCCCACAGACAGCCTCACCATGCAGATTGTTTTCTGAATGTCAGCAGAGGAAGGACTGTAGCTTGTTTTGCTTTAAGCAACGGTTGAACTAGAAAAGGTTTGAGTAGCTTTGTCCCCTTCAGACAGAGAGTCCAGTTCTGAGAGGCTCCTTTTTCTCCAGTGTTCCATAGGCCATAAGCTGCAAGCGACATGAAGTTGTCTCAGCTCTTAGCTGCCAGGGACGGTGTTGCACCCAGTTCCAGGATGTCCCTGCAGTGCCGGCTCCTGAACAGGGTTAGTCAGGGCCTCCAGGATGCCTTGAGATAACACAGAGAGGTCTTTGACTCATTACACGTGCAGTGAAAGTCCCGGCTACAAATCTGGAAGTGGAGCATTGCCCTGAAACTCCCCGGCAGCCAGGTGTCATTGCACAGGCACTGTGATCAGCGGGGCAAAGAGATCTGCATCAGGTAGTTGTGGCCGAGTGGTGAAGGCGATGGACTAGAAATCCATTGGGGTTTCCCCGCGCAGGTTCGAATCCTGCCAGCTACGGTGAACAGCTGCTTTTTGGGCTGCTACCAAATGACCAGGTTTCTGCAGTGGCTTCCAGCTCCACAGTGTGCCTGGTGCTCAGGTAGACAGTTAAAGCCCTTTCCTTCTTGGTCTTGTCCTGGTTGAATGGTAAACTCTGCTTCCATTGACAAGGTAGGCATTTAAGGTGAGGCTTCCCAGAGGTCTTCATTCAGTTGCATGCCCAGCTGCCCCTACTAGAGCAGCGGCAGAGGTTGAGCTTCTGGTAGCCTGCCTGCGTGGTTTAGCAGCTAAAGGAAAAAGTAAACTCTGAGAAGCACATGCAGGAAGAGCCTACAGAAAGAGGAGAGAAACCCACATTGCTGGCACATGGTCGATTCCCTGTAGCCATGCCACCGAGGCTGGGGAAAGCACTGCAAGGGAGAAAGAACCTCAGAGAGATTCTCAGCAGGAATAAAGAAGGAAAGGGCAGTGGAAAGGACACTTTAGCGTGCTCACATCTGCATCCCCGTGCTGGCCCTCTCTGTCTGCCTTTTGCTTTTCCCTCCTCTGCCTGCCTGCTGCATGCTCTGGCCAGCAGTGTTGGGCAGGACAGGAATGGCTCCAGGCACAGAGAAAAGGGGTTTCTCGGGCTATGGCAAGCTGCATGGTGTCAGGGGCAGCCCTGGGCTCTCAGGTAGCAATAAGGCTAGGGCTGCACAAGGTGGGAGTACAAGTCAGGGAAAGGAATGTGGCGTGAATGTGTAAAACAGACCTTTGGACAGGGGTGAGGAAAGACGGTGTTTTATGTTGGTGTTTCTGTTTCTCACTACATGAATCTGTTTTAATCTGCAACGATTTCCACACCCTCTATGCCCCGACTCCCCTGCCAAGGTAAGCCTGGTTTGCCCGTAGGAGTTTTTGCTAAGCTGTGTTTTTCAAAGTCATGACCCATCCTGTTTTCAGCTCTCTGTATCCGACCCCTGGAGTCTGGGAAGGAGTGAGCAGCTGGCTGGCTTTTGTCTGTGATTATGCCACCAGAGGTGCGTAGCCACAAAGGCAAATCCACGTGCGTACTACATGTACAGCTGGTAAAGGAATGAATGTAGTCTGAGAGAGGCACTGTTACTAGCACCCAGCAGCAAAAGTGTCAACATCCAAGATGTCACTCCCAGGGGACAAACACAGACATCCCAGCAGCTTGAGGTCCTTTGCATACTGGGGATTGGAAGGAGAAGGCTGACCACGCACTGATGTGGAGGAGCAGTAGACAGGTCACTCTGTGAACTAGCAGAGTGAGGCAGGCAGACTGGCAAGTGGGGGAGCAGGAGGCAGTCGTGGCCCCATGGGCATTGATGGTATCATTGAGAGCACAGCTGCCTTCCAAGCACTTGTCCCACATTTGATTCCTGGACAATGCAGACAAGCTTTTCTTCAGCCTGGCTTCAGGGTGCCTTGCTTCTCCTGTTCCAGAAGAACCCACCTTCCCTTAGGACGTTCAGGTCCCATGGGACTCTGGAGCCACTCCCCACTGCAGCCCTGCCTTGTGGCTATTTCTCTGGGCTCCTCCAAGCTGAGCAGGGACCAGCCAGGCTTTGAGCATGGCCCAGCTTGCAAAAAGCAGAATTCAGGGGCTGCTTTGGACCACTGATTGATTCTCAGGCTGTCTTGAAGCACTGGAGCAGGTGCCCAGAGAACACGTGCTGATACCTGGAAATAAAGGGTTAACATTGTGCCTGCTTGCTTAAACAGTCATTGTGCTTGGTGAAGCAGAACTGTAGGAGTCAAAATTGCTAGAACTGTGAAGCAGAATTGTAGTAGTAGCTGCTAGGCAGAATTGTGGTAGATAAGATTCATAACTTGTGTAATGAACATTTAGGACATTCTTGTTTAAATAGTATCCATAGAAAGAAAAGGAACCAAAGATAACAGTAACAGAATTTTCAAGTTTGACAAGTTTCTACTTTAAGATACGTAAAACCGGCTTGCACCGAACCTGAGGTTTCAATAGGAGCCGAAACCCTACTGAGTCTGCGTGAAAGAAGGAGGTAACTCTCGGTGATGAAGAAGAACTACAGGCCTTCATGCTCACGACCCCCTAAAATCCACGCCCTGGAGGCACTGCGCAAGCGCATCAATGGGACAAATGCCAGAAAACTGATTATAATACTAGATGGGAATAGGTTTTGTATATGTATAGGGCGTGAAGCAATCTCATGTTTCTGTAACCATTATATGTAATGTAAACAAACAGAGTGGCAAAGGAAAGGTGTGCATGGTTTTAGAGGAGCGATCCCCCATGCTCCTCAGCGCTGAATAAAGAATACCTACATTACAACTTTAACGAGTTGTGGAGTCTAACTGCTTATCAGTGGATTCCTCTTCACGTTGGGTATCTCACTCAAGTTCCACTAGGGCTCAGGCAATGAGCTGCCTGCTCCAGCTCTGGGGCTAGCCCTGATTCCACTTTCCCTTCTCTAAATCCTGCAGGTTGAAAGGCATTTAAGGGAGTCACAGTGCATGCTCCTTCCTCAAGCAGGGAGCTTCTTCCCACTGTGTGCACGAACTCTTCTTTGGTGGGCAATGTGCTGGTCCCAAGGCATGAAGGAAAGTGCCTCTGCTCAGGATCACAGCAAAATGCACCTGAGTCTGGAGCCATCTCAGGAGAGCAACCAGTGTTCTCCATGAGGGAGAGGCCAGTCTGGGGCGCAAGGGGACAGTGTGTCCCTGAAAGAAAGGACAGGGTTTGAAGTCAGCCTAGACTGTCCCAGCAGAGGAAGGCAGCCCAGCTTGTGCAACCCATAACAAACTGCTTTGGGTCCTCCTACTAGTTGGTCTTGCAGTTGAAGCACGTCCGCTGTCCCCTGTCATGATTGCCTCATTCGTCAAGGTCAGGAGCTTGTCTCGGAGTGCAACTGAGAGTAAGGATATCTGGGCAAAGGCTGCTTAGTAGGAGCTACAAGGTGAGAAACAGGACAGGCCATGACTTAGAGTGGCAGATTGAGAGGCTGTCCCGCATGCGGAGTTGAAAGGGGAAGACGCCAGCAGATCCCACAAGTGCACGCACTGAACCACCGATCACTGGGCTGTGAATGTCCGCTTTGAGGTATGAGTGATGAGGATGTTAAGCTGGAAAGGTCTTCAGCAGTTTTCATCAGGCAACAGGAAGATTCTCCGGGGATACCAGCCTGTGTCTTTTGAGAGAGGGTATGCGAGGCTTGCACAAAATGCTGTGCCACTTCCTCTTCTGTGAGTGAAAAGTGCCCAGTGTCCCTGAAAGAATGCTGCCCTTGATGACTGATGGCCAGGGAGATGGAAAGACTGGCAGGCTGAGCCAGGAGCATATGTCTCAGCCAGGGTGGCTGCAGGGGAAAGACCTATGGAGCATACGCCCAGAGGTCCCATGGTGTAATGGTGAGCACTCTGGACTCTGAATCCAGCGATCTGAGTTCAAATCTCAGTGGGACCTTGAGCAAGGTTTTGGCTCCCTCAGGGCTTGCTCAGCATGCTTACACCTTGACAGCCTTGCTTTTGCTGCTGGGTCAGTTGTGTCACGCACTCTGATCTGGATCATTGGCCCCTGCACCCTCTGTGCACTTGTTGCACTTGTTGGCTGTTCCTGCATGGGGGCATCCAGCAGTTTCTCACCAAATCACGCAACACCTGAGGTGGAGATCACAAAGTCCAGGTCCAGGTCAAGCAGGGGACGTTTTTCCTGGCCTTGTCTGGTTCTACGTTAGACATCTCCAAAGATGGAGAATCTTCTACTCCCTGAGCAACCTTTTCCCGTCTTTGACCACCAATACCTCTGGCAGTAGCCACAGATCCAACTCTGTCCACTGCTTCTTCCTCGCTCAGTTTCTCTGGGGCTTTTCTGTTTCTCTTTGTCAACTTGTTTATTTTTGATCCTCGATCAATTCAGGGAGCTCCAGCTAAACATGGCAGTAGTCCATGCTTGTCTGTCATGAGAGACAGCAGATCTCTCCTTGCACAGCAGGTAAGTGAGGGAGGAGGAGAACAACCAACCACGAGACTCCAGATATGCTGCACATAGTCTTTAATCAGAAGGAGCAAATGCAGGGGCACAGAAGAGAGACCAGGGAAGACGTCTGCAGGGTTTGGGGAGGCACAGAGAAGGGCCCGTTTCCAAAGGACAAGGTCCACAGAAAGAGCTTCCCTTTTCCCATTCTGCTTCACCTGGTGGTATTCCCAGGCCACCAAGAGCAGTCCCTGACTCCAGATCCCTCTCCACCTCAGTAGGAGGTTCAGCAAAGCAGAAGAGAAGGAGCCCTTTCTCTTAGGGGCTCAGAGCAAAGCAGAGACAGAGAAGGCAGTGCGAGGCTCGTCCAGCAGTGAGGAGCAGTGGGCACAGGACCCTCCTGCCAGGTGGGAAGAGGACACGCAGCCCATCTGGAAGCCGTGGCCACGCTCCTGCTCATGCAGGGTGCACGTCCTCCTTCCGGCTCCAAAGGGGATGATCCGCCAGCTTCAGCAGTTCAGACTGCAGCGGGGGGGAGGCAGACACAGGCCTGAGCCCCCGAGACCAAGGGAGCCCCCAGAAGAGATGGGAACCCCGCCAGTGCTGAGGGAGCTCCCAACAGCAGCTGACAGAGAGGATCCCACGGCTGTGCTCTGCGGGAAAGAGGTGAGGATGGGGCCCGGCAGGGTCACCACCACTGGGGAGGCCTCAATGAACACCGTCGAGTCAGCGCAGCGGGAGATGCAGGGTTCACTGCAACTGCTTGCAAGTGGCGTTGGGCCAGAGGTGCCGCAGGGGCGTGGGGGACATGGTCTGAAGCAAGACATCTCTCGGTGAGCGAGGCAAAGCTGAAACACAGAGCAGGCAGGGAGCACAAACCTCAATATTAGCATGTCCTTGTCTTCTTCATCTCTCTCTGTGGGCAGATCTTGTTTTAAATACACGCAGCGACTCTACAACTTCCAGCGCCCTCCCTGGCCCAGCGGGTTGCATGGAACTGGAAGGCTGGCCCTTTTTGTAATAGGTCCCATTACACTGGAGTTAAAGCCCTTGTGGAGTGACTGATCACAGCCCATCTCCAGAGCAAACAGTGCTGCATTGAAGAGAGCACTGCATGCACTTGGCCATTTGGTTAGAGACAGTCTGATGGACATGCAAATTCTGGTGGGCAGACATCTCTGCATCTGAGCCCCACTGATCCTTCCTGCTTGGAAAACCCTCCTCTTCCCAGCTCCCCCAGCCACCTCCATGAAAAAGACAGAGGTCTCAGGGGTTGACTATTTCCCTTGCAGGGCCAAGCAGAGGCAGCCCAATATCAGCCTGAGTAGCCACCAGCACAGCACTTCAGCCCACAGAGAGAGAGAGAGCAGTCTCAGGCTTACCTTGCTCTTAGAGGAAAGGGAAGCAAGAGAGGAAGATGCAGAGCCTGGAGCAGAGCAGGCTTTTATGCTGTGTTCCAGAGCCCTGGGGGAAACCAACATTCCTTGCTCATGAAGCATCTGAACACGTAGTAGTTGCTGCTTGCCAAGGACTCGCTGATGATGAAGCCCTTGCCTCTTTCATCTGAAATACTGTGCTCCCGCTTTCTGTCACTGAATATCAGAACAACTTATCTGTGCCGCACCTTCATAAGATCGATCAACTCAGATGTCTCAGGCATGTGCAGAAGGATATTTAGAGTGTGTTTCCGTCCTTTGCCTTATTAGCGGTGAGCGTGGCTATCAGTCATGGTCAAATTCAGTTATGAGCTCACCTCAAGTGCTTTCCTGTCAGGCACTACGGATAACATCGGAGACACATGCTCCCCACAGGTCATTGTAGGACACAGGAGACACTGAGTATGTTCAATCAGAAGGTCAAGACTGCACAAACCCATACGTGAGGTGAAACTCAGCTCTGCAGGGATGCAGCAAATCTCAACAGCAAGGAAGGACCATGCTCCATCCCTGGCAGTGTTCAAGACCAGGTTGGACGAGGCCTTGGGTGATATGATTTAGCGTAAGGTGTCCCTACCCCCAGCAGGGGGGTTGGAACTAGATGATCTTAAGGTCCTTTCCAACGCTAACTATTCTATGATTCTATGATTCTATGATTGTGCACCATAAGGAACTTTTCTGCGGGAAGGAGTGATGGCCATGAGCACCTTGCGTATGCTCATCAGGCTCTACCACGGCCTAGTTTTGTGATGAAAGAGATGCCCTCGATCTTCTCTGAGTGAGACCCACACCGATTTGTGATGTGGAAGAGTTGGGAAAACCCCTGAATTGCAGGTTAACATGAGCCCCGCTGCTGTGGACTTCAGTGGAGACGATGCCCTTTCTCAGGTGTGTCAGGCACACCACAGCTCATAGCTTCAGGTGCCGGTTTCATCAAAGAGCAAAACAGGTGAATGAGCGTGTGTGTCTCTTTCAGGAAGGATGCGGCAACTCTTTGATCACCCTCCTAAATGCTGATTTCCTTGTTTCCAGCAGGTTCCCCACTTCCCAGTTTGAGCCCAGGCCCCTGGTTGGAAGAAGCCTTAGGGCACGGTTTAGTCATCAAGGGGCGTAACTATGGAGAAGTCACTTGAAAGAGCTGCCTGACAGTGGTCTGCTATCTGTCATTTTCAATCTCCCTTTGTTACCTGAGCTTGTGGGCAGTAAAAACTGTCTGTGGCAAAGCCTTAGGAAGCATCGCCTCTTCTTAGGTCCTGATCCTGACAAGGTACTTCAACCACCAAGACGTCTACTGACAAAGTGACACAGCCAACCAAAAGCAGTCCAGGAAACTACTGGAGTCTGTCGTGAATGACTTCCTAGTAGAAGTGATGGAGAATTCGACCACAGGAGAGACACAGCTAAACCTGCTCCTTTCTAGTGCAGAAGAACTTACGAAAACGGTCAAGACAGGAGGTAGCCTGGTCAGCAGCAGTCATCTCTTGGTAGAATTCTCAGCCTTGAGAGGTATAGAGTAGGTAAAAAGTAGAGTCAGGACCCTACACTGTAGAAAGGCAAGCTCTTGGCTGTTTAAGGCGCTACCGTGTGCGATCCCTTGGAAAACGGCCTCAGAGAGAAAGGATGCTGAGACCTGGGACATATTGAAAGATGTTTTTCTGGAGCCTCTAGAAATCCTAAGATGCAAGAAGTCCGACGGGAAGCAGGAGGCTAGCTTGGGGAAGGCAAGGCCTCTTAGCCAAACTGAACCAAACCAAACCTAACCAAACTAAACAAAACTAAAAACATACCAAAGATGCACAGGCAGTGAAGGCAGGGATACACATCCTGGGCAGACTACAGGGAAAGTCATGGGCGTCTATGGAGGGCATCAGGAAAACCAAAGCATTGCAGGCGCTGAAGTTGTCTGGGGCCATGAAAAACAACTAGAAGGCATTCTTCAGGTACATAGAACAGCAAAGGAAGGTGAAAGAAGTTGTAGCCCCACGCTTTAGGTGAGCCAAACGAGAGGCCTGGCTGTGACCAACATGAAGAAGATGGAAGTTCAAGACCATGTCAGGAACTTGAAAGTGCACCAGTCCTTTGGGAACTGAGGAGATGCACCCGAGAGTCCTGCAGGAACTGTCAGAGGAAGTTGCTAAGCCGCTATCCGTCCAAATAGCAAAGTTGTAAGATACCCAGTGGCTGGAAAATGGGAAATACGCACCCCCACCCCCAGATATATAAAAGGAAAAAAGGAAGACCTGGGGAACTGCAGGCCGGACAGTCTCACCTCTGTACCCTCAACAGCAAGAAAGGACCATTGTGCACTATGAGGAAATTCTCTGCGGGAAGGAGTGATAGCCACGAGCACATTGCTTAAGTTCATCAGGCTCTACCGCGGCCTGGTTTTGTGATGAAAGAGACGCCCGCGATCTTCCCTGAGTGAAACCCACACCCAAATTGACCTGTTTTGCTCAGCAAGGGAGTCCCAGACACCAGATGCCTGGATGACATGCTTTTGAGGAGAGGTGTGGGGAAGGGAGCCGGAAACTCACAGCCCATTGTTCTGGGTCAGGGATGGGGTGGCCAGTTCCATGCATTTCAAATTACAAAGGGACATCGGATCAGTCTCCTAGAGCAGCTGGGAGTCATTGTGATGTGGAAGTTGGGAAAAACCCCTGAATTGCAGGCTAACATGAGTCACACTGCTGTGGACTTCAGAGGACACAGTGTCCTGGATGCAGGCAAGCCAGCGTTGCCAGAGCTCATAGCCTCAATCCTCCAAAAGTTCTGCTTCCTCAAAGGCATTTCTGCCTTTGTCATCACAATTGCTCTCAGCTGCTCTGAGAGATGGACTCGAGGTCCTTTTGTAGGTTGAAGTGCAGGGAAGCCTGTAAACACTGCGCTAACACAAATCCCACAGACAGCCTCACCATGCAGATTGTTTTCTGAATGTCAGCAGAGGAAGGACTGTAGCTTGTTTTGCTTTAAGCAACGGTTGAACTAGAAAAGGTTTGAGTAGCTTTGTCCCCTTCAGACAGAGAGTCCAGTTCTGAGAGGCTCCTTTTTCTCCAGTGTTCCATAGGCCATAAGCTGCAAGCGACATGAAGTTGTCTCAGCTCTTAGCTGCCAGGGACGGTGTTGCACCCAGTTCCAGGATGTCCCTGCAGTGCCGGCTCCTGAACAGGGTCAGTCAGGGCCTCCAGGATGCCTTGAGATAACACAGAGAGGTCTTTGACTCATTACACGTGCAGTGAAAGTTCCGGCTACAAATCTGGAAGTGGAGCATTGCCCTGAAACTCCCCGGCAGCCGGGTGTCATTGCACAGGCACTGTGATCAGCGGGGCAAAGAGGGCTGCATCAGGTAGTTGTGGCCGAGTGGTGAAGGCGATGGACTAGAAATCCATTGGGGTTTCCCCGCGCAGGTTCGAATCCTGCCAGCTACGGTGAACAGCTGCTTTTTGGGCTGCTACCAAATGACCAGGTTTCTGCAGTGGCTTCCAGCTCCACAGTGTGCCTGGTGCTCAGGTAGACAGTTAAAGCCCTTTCCTTCTTGGTCTTGTCCTGGTTGAATGGTAAACTCTGCTCCCATTGACAAGGTAGGCATTTAAGGTGAAGACTATGGACCTGGGCTGAGTATGAGCCGTGAAAAGAGCTCAACTGTTGCTGGTTCTTGCGTACAACTTAAGAGGCTGGAGGCATGGGGGTATTCTGCCCAACCAGTCCCCAGCAGGGGCAAAAATGAACAACTTTTCCAAGGGGGCTTTTCAAATTTAACTGAAGGGTGAGATGATGAGAGGTGGGTGTGATCTGTGCCCTCCTGTTCTGGGAAAGATGTGGACTTGGCAAAAAAGGACATGGCGGTGGCTGTGGTATCAGGAGACCATCATCCCCTGCCTCCACCGACCCTGATGGGTGGGACAGAAAAGAGCCAGAGGCTTCCCAGAGGTCTTCGTTCAGTTGCATGCCCAGCTGCCCCTACTAGAGCAGCGGCAGAGGTTGAGCTTCTGGTAGCCTGCCTGCGTGGTTTAGCAGCTAAAGGAAAAAGTAAACTCTGAGAAGCACATGCAGGAAGAGCCTACAGAAAGAGGAGAGAAACCCACATTGCTGGCACATGGTCGATTCCCTGTAGCCATGCCACCGAGGCTGGGGAAAGCACTGCAAGGGAGAAAGAACCTCAGAGAGATTCTCAGCAGGAATAAAGAAGGAAAGGGCAGTGGAAAGGACACTTTAGCGTGCTCACATCTGCATCCCCGTGCTGGCCCTCTCTGTCTGCCTTTTGCTTTTCCCTCCTCTGCCTGCCTGCTGCATGCTCTGGCCAGCAGTGTTGGGCAGGACAGGAATGGCTCCAGGCACAGAGAAAAGGGGTTTCTCGGGCTATGGCAAGCTGCATGGTGTCAGGGGCAGCCCTGGGCTCTCAGGTAGCAATAAGGCTAGGGCTGCACAAGGTGGGAGTACAAGTCAGGGAAAGGAATGTGGCGTGAATGTGTAAAACAGACCTTTGGACAGGGGTGAGGAAAGACGGTGTTTTATGTTGGTGTTTCTGTTTCTCACTACATGAATCTGTTTTAATCTGCAACGATTTCCACACCCTCTATGCCCCGACTCCCCTGCCAAGGTAAGCCTGGTTTGCCCGTAGGAGTTTTTGCTAAGCTGTGTTTTTCAAAGTCATGACCCATCCTGTTTTCAGCTCTCTGTATCCGACCCCCGGAGTCTGGGAAGGAGTGAGCAGCTGGCTGGCTTTTGTCTGTGATTATGCCACCAGAGGTGCGTAGCCACAAAGGCAAATCCACGTGCGTACTACATGTACAGCTGGTAAAGGAATGAATGTAGTCTGAGAGAGGCACTGTTACTAGCACCCAGCAGCAAAAGTGTCAACATCCAAGATGTCACTCCCAGGGGACAAACACAGACATCCCAGCAGCTTGAGGTCCTTTGCATACTGGGGATTGGAAGGAGAAGGCTGACCACGCACTGATGTGGAGGAGCAGTAGAGAGGTCACTCTGTGAACTAGCAGAGTGAGGCAGGCAGATTGGCAAGTGGGGGAGCAGGAGGCAGTCGTGGCCCCATGGGCATTGATGGTATCATTGAGAGCACAGCTGCCTTCCAAGCACTTGTCCCACATTTGATTCCTGGACAATGCAGACAAGCTTTTCTTCAGCCTGGCTTCAGGGTGCCTTGCTTCTCCTGTTCCAGAAGAACCCACCTTCCCTTAGGACGTTCAGGTCCCATGGGACTCTGGAGCCACTCCCCACTGCAGCCCTGCCTTGTGGCTATTTCTCTGGGCTCCTCCAAGCTGAGCAGGGACCAGCCAGGCTTTGAGCATGGCCCAGCTTGCAAAAAGCAGAATTCAGGGGCTGCTTTGGACCACTGATTGATTCTCAGGCTGTCTTGAAGCACTGGAGCAGGTGCCCAGAGAACACGTGCTGATACCTGGAAATAAAGGGTTAACATTGTGCCTGCTTGCTTAAACAGTCATTGTGCTTGGTGAAGCAGAACTGTAGGAGTCAAAATTGCTAGAACTGTGAAGCAGAATTGTAGTAGTAGCTGCTAGGCAGAATTGTGGTAGATAAGATTCATAACTTGTGTAATGAACATTTAGGACATTCTTGTTTAAATAGTATCCATAGAAAGAAAAGGAACCAAAGATAACAGTAACAGAATTTTCAAGTTTGACAAGTTTCTACTTTAAGATACGTAAAACCGGCTTGCACCGAACCTGAGGTTTCAATAGGAGCCGAAACCCTACTGAGTCTGCGTGAAAGAAGGAGGTAACTCTCGGTGATGAAGAAGAACTACAGGCCTTCATGCTCACGACCCCCTAAAATCCACGCCCTGAGGCACTGCGCAAGCGCATCAATGGGACAAATGCCAGAAAACTGATTATAATACTAGATGGGAATAGGTTTTGTATATGTATAGGGCGTGAAGCAATCTCATGTTTCTGTAACCATTATATGTAATGTAAACAAACAGAGTGGCAAAGGAAAGGTGTGCATGGTTTTAGAGGAGCGATCCCCCATGCTCCTCAGCGCTGAATAAAGAATACCTACATTACAACTTTAACGAGTTGTGGAGTCTAACTGCTTATCAGTGGATTCCTCTTCACGTTGGGTATCTCACTCAAGTTCCACTAGGGCTCAGGCAATGAGCTGCCTGCTCCAGCTCTGGGGCTAGCCCTGATTCCACTTTCCCTTCTCTAAATCCTGCAGGTTGAAAGGCATTTAAGGGAGTCACAGTGCATGCTCCTTCCTCAAGCAGGGAGCTTCTTCCCACTGTGTGCACGAACTCTTCTTTGGTGGGCAATGTGCTGGTCCCAAGGCATGAAGGAAAGTGCCTCTGCTCAGGATCACAGCAAAATGCACCTGAGTCTGGAGCCATCTCAGGAGAGCAACCAGTGTTCTCCATGAGGGAGAGGCCAGTCTGGGGCGCAAGGGGACAGTGTGTCCCTGAAAGAAAGGACAGGGTTTGAAGTCAGCCTAGACTGTCCCAGCAGAGGAAGGCAGCCCAGCTTGTGCAACCCATAACAAACTGCTTTGGGTCCTCCTACTAGTTGGTCTTGCAGTTGAAGCACGTCCGCTGTCCCCTGTCATGATTGCCTCATTCGTCAAGGTCAGGAGCTTGTCTCGGAGTGCAACTGAGAGTAAGGATATCTGGGCAAAGGCTGCTTAGTAGGAGCTACAAGGTGAGAAACAGGACAGGCCATGACTTAGAGTGGCAGATTGAGAGGCTGTCCCGCATGCGGAGTTGAAAGGGGAAGACGCCAGCAGATCCCACAAGTGCACGCACTGAACCACCGATCACTGGGCTGTGAATGTCCGCTTTGAGGTATGAGTGATGAGGATGTTAAGCTGGAAAGGTCTTCAGCAGTTTTCATCAGGCAACAGGAAGATTCTCCGGGGATACCAGCCTGTGTCTTTTGAGAGAGGGTATGCGAGGCTTGCACAAAATGCTGTGCCACTTCCTCTTCTGTGAGTGAAAAGTGCCCAGTGTCCCTGAAAGAATGCTGCCCTTGATGACTGATGGCCAGGGAGATGGAAAGACTGGCAGGCTGAGCCAGGAGCATATGTCTCAGCCAGGGTGGCTGCAGGGGAAAGACCTATGGAGCATACGCCCAGAGGTCCCATGGTGTAATGGTGAGCACTCTGGACTCTGAATCCAGCGATCTGAGTTCAAATCTCAGTGGGACCTTGAGCAAGGTTTTGGCTCCCTCAGGGCTTGCTCAGCATGCTTACACCTTGACAGCCTTGCTTTTGCTGCTGGGTCAGTTGTGTCACGCACTCTGATCTGGATCATTGGCCCCTGCACCCTCTGTGCACTTGTTGCACTTGTTGGCTGTTCCTGCATGGGGGCATCCAGCAGTTTCTCACCAAATCACGCAACACCTGAGGTGGAGATCACAAAGTCCAGGTCCAGGTCAAGCAGGGGACGTTTTTCCTGGCCTTGTCTGGTTCTACGTTAGACATCTCCAAAGATGGAGAATCTTCTACTCCCTGAGCAACCTTTTCCCGTCTTTGACCACCAATACCTCTGGCAGTAGCCACAGATCCAACTCTGTCCACTGCTTCTTCCTCGCTCAGTTTCTCTGGGGCTTTTCTGTTTCTCTTTGTCAACTTGTTTATTTTTGATCCTCGATCAATTCAGGGAGCTCCAGCTAAACATGGCAGTAGTCCATGCTTGTCTGTCATGAGAGACAGCAGATCTCTCCTTGCACAGCAGGTAAGTGAGGGAGGAGGAGAACAACCAACCACGAGACTCCAGATATGCTGCACATAGTCTTTAATCAGAAGGAGCAAATGCAGGGGCACAGAAGAGAGACCAGGGAAGACGTCTGCAGGGTTTGGGGAGGCACAGAGAAGGGCCCGTTTCCAAAGGACAAGGTCCACAGAAAGAGCTTCCCTTTTCCCATTCTGCTTCACCTGGTGGTATTCCCAGGCCACCAAGAGCAGTCCCTGACTCCAGATCCCTCTCCACCTCAGTAGGAGGTTCAGCAAAGCAGAAGAGAAGGAGCCCTTTCTCTTAGGGGCTCAGAGCAAAGCAGAGACAGAGAAGGCAGTGCGAGGCTCGTCCAGCAGTGAGGAGCAGTGGGCACAGGACCCTCCTGCCAGGTGGGAAGAGGACACGCAGCCCATCTGGAAGCCGTGGCCACGCTCCTGCTCATGCAGGGTGCACGTCCTCCTTCCGGCTCCAAAGGGGATGATCCGCCAGCTTCAGCAGTTCAGACTGCAGCGGGGGGGAGGCAGACACAGGCCTGAGCCCCCGAGACCAAGGGAGCCCCCAGAAGAGATGGGAACCCCGCCAGTGCTGAGGGAGCTCCCAACAGCAGCTGACAGAGAGGATCCCACGGCTGTGCTCTGCGGGAAAGAGGTGAGGATGGGGCCCGGCAGGGTCACCACCACTGGGGAGGCCTCAATGAACACCGTCGAGTCAGCGCAGCGGGAGATGCAGGGTTCACTGCAACTGCTTGCAAGTGGCGTTGGGCCAGAGGTGCCGCAGGGGCGTGGGGGACATGGTCTGAAGCAAGACATCTCTCGGTGAGCGAGGCAAAGCTGAAACACAGAGCAGGCAGGGAGCACAAACCTCAATATTAGCATGTCCTTGTCTTCTTCATCTCTCTCTGTGGGCAGATCTTGTTTTAAATACACGCAGCGACTCTACAACTTCCAGCGCCCTCCCTGGCCCAGCGGGTTGCATGGAACTGGAAGGCTGGCCCTTTTGTAATAGGTCCCATTACACTGGAGTTAAAGCCCTTGTGGAGTGACTGATCACAGCCCATCTCCAGAGCAAACAGTGCTGCATTGAAGAGAGCACTGCATGCACTTGGCCATTTGGTTAGAGACAGTCTGATGGACATGCAAATTCTGGTGGGCAGACATCTCTGCATCTGAGCCCCACTGATCCTTCCTGCTTGGAAAACCCTCCTCTTCCCAGCTCCCCCCAGCCACCTCCATGAAAAAGACAGAGGTCTCAGGGGTTGACTATTTCCCTTGCAGGGCCAAGCAGAGGCAGCCCAATATCAGCCTGAGTAGCCACCAGCACAGCACTTCAGCCCACAGAGAGAGAGAGAGCAGTCTCAGGCTTACCTTGCTCTTAGAGGAAAGGGAAGCAAGAGAGGAAGATGCAGAGCCTGGAGCAGAGCAGGCTTTTATGCTGTGTTCCAGAGCCCTGGGGGAAACCAACATTCCTTGCTCATGAAGCATCTGAACACGTAGTAGTTGCTGCTTGCCAAGGACTCGCTGATGATGAAGCCCTTGCCTCTTTCATCTGAAATACTGTGCTCCCGCTTTCTGTCACTGAATATCAGAACAACTCATCTGTGCCGCACCTTCATAAGATCGATCAACTCAGATGTCTCAGGCATGTGCAGAAGGATATTTAGAGTGTGTTTCCGTCCTTTGCCTTATTAGCGGTGAGCGTGGCTATCAGTCATGGTCAAATTCAGTTATGAGCTCACCTCAAGTGCTTTCCTGTCAGGCACTACGGATAACATCGGAGACACATGCTCCCCACAGGTCATTGTAGGACACAGGAGACACTGAGTATGTTCAATCAGAAGGTCAAGACTGCACAAACCCATACGTGAGGTGAAACTCAGCTCTGCAGGGATGCAGCAAATCTCAACAGCAAGGAAGGACCATGCTCCATCCCTGGCAGTGTTCAAGACCAGGTTGGACGAGGCCTTGGGTGATATGATTTAGCGTAAGGTGTCCCTACCCCCAGCAGGGGGGTTGGAACTAGATGATCTTAAGGTCCTTTCCAACGCTAACTATTCTATGATTCTATGATTCTATGATTGTGCACCATAAGGAACTTTTCTGCGGGAAGGAGTGATGGCCATGAGCACCTTGCGTATGCTCATCAGGCTCTACCACGGCCTAGTTTTGTGATGAAAGAGATGCCCTCGATCTTCTCTGAGTGAGACCCACACCGATTTGTGATGTGGAAGAGTTGGGAAAACCCCTGAATTGCAGGTTAACATGAGCCCCGCTGCTGTGGACTTCAGTGGAGACGATGCCCTTTCTCAGGTGTGTCAGGCACACCACAGCTCATAGCTTCAGGTGCCGGTTTCATCAAAGAGCAAAACAGGTGAATGAGCGTGTGTGTCTCTTTCAGGAAGGATGCGGCAACTCTTTGATCACCCTCCTAAATGCTGATTTCCTTGTTTCCAGCAGGTTCCCCACTTCCCAGTTTGAGCCCAGGCCCCTGGTTGGAAGAAGCCTTAGGGCACGGTTTAGTCATCAAGGGGCGTAACTATGGAGAAGTCACTTGAAAGAGCTGCCTGACAGTGGTCTGCTATCTGTCATTTTCAATCTCCCTTTGTTACCTGAGCTTGTGGGCAGTAAAAACTGTCTGTGGCAAAGCCTTAGGAAGCATCGCCTCTTCTTAGGTCCTGATCCTGACAAGGTACTTCAACCACCAAGACGTCTACTGACAAAGTGACACAGCCAACCAAAAGCAGTCCAGGAAACTACTGGAGTCTGTCGTGAATGACTTCCTAGTAGAAGTGATGGAGAATTCGACCACAGGAGAGACACAGCTAAACCTGCTCCTTTCTAGTGCAGAAGAACTTACGAAAACGGTCAAGACAGGAGGTAGCCTGGTCAGCAGCAGTCATCTCTTGGTAGAATTCTCAGCCTTGAGAGGTATAGAGTAGGTAAAAAGTAGAGTCAGGACCCTACACTGTAGAAAGGCAAGCTCTTGGCTGTTTAAGGCGCTACCGTGTGCGATCCCTTGGAAAACGGCCTCAGAGAGAAAGGATGCTGAGACCTGGGACATATTGAAAGATGTTTTTCTGGAGCCTCTAGAAATCCTAAGATGCAAGAAGTCCGACGGGAAGCAGGAGGCTAGCTTGGGGAAGGCAAGGCCTCTTAGCCAAACTGAACCAAACCAAACCTAACCAAACTAAACAAAACTAAAAACATACCAAAGATGCACAGGCAGTGAAGGCAGGGATACACATCCTGGGCAGACTACAGGGAAAGTCATGGGCGTCTATGGAGGGCATCAGGAAAACCAAAGCATTGCAGGCG